>NC_066566.1:4395177-4580177 GCF_024679095.1 Eriocheir sinensis | reverse complement strand
TATCATCATTTTTTTTTCTCTATTTTCTTTAGGTCTTCATCTGGCATACGAGTTTTCAGTATCGAGTTTAGTTTCATGGCCCGCGGTGGTCGAGTGGATTAGAATGTCGAATCAAAAAGTAGTCAGTCGGAGCGAGGCGGTTCGATCCCCTGTGTCGGTGCGTGACGTCACCTAGGAAGAGAAAGGCATCCAACCCTAAAGCCATCACCCCGAAAAGGATCCCAAACGAACAAATGACAGGCGGTGGGAGAAGATTTAATAGAGTTTTGCCTAAGTTCATGTTCTTCAGCTTGTGGGAATGTCTTGTCACTACTCTGAAATGCGATCCCACAAGTACAAATAACAGGCGGTGGAAGAAGATTTAATAGAGTTTCGCCTAAGTTCATGTTCTTCAGCTTGTGGGAATGTCTTGTCACTACTCTGAAATGCGATCCCACAAGTACAAATGACAGGCGGTGGAGGAAGATTTAATAGAGTTTTGCCTTAGTTCATGTTCTTTGGCTTGTGGGAATGTCTTGTCACTACTCTGAAATGCGATCCCACAAGTACAAATAACAGGCGTCTCTCTCTCTCTCTCTCTCTCTCTCTCTCTCTCTCTCTCTCTCTCTCTCTCTCTCTCTCTCTCTCTCTCACATATGTTTTCGGAACCTTACATAACCCTTCTTCTCCCTCCCTCCCTTCCTTTCTTTCTTCCTTCCTGATAGTTATAGGCCTACGAAAAAAACAGCAATATGTGACAAAGATGAGCACCGAGGCCACGAGGAGCTATACCTTATGCCCTCAACTTTACCTTTCTTTACTCTCTATGTTTCCGGAAGCTTACATAACTTTTCTTCTAACTTCCTTGATAGGCCTACTGAAAAAAAAAATCCTTCCTGTCCTATGTAGCCTCGACCTGACGCCCGTTTGGGATCCTGCCGGTGTCCCTGGGCGTGTTCGGTGCTTCCGTGTGGGTTCTTCTATGGGAAAGCCTCTCGATGGCGTCTCGGCCTCATTAACTTTCTTTCTTCGCGGCGTCCCGGAAGGAGTGAAGGCTATTACCGGGCGCATAATTAGTGTCTCGCAGCTCCCTTGCCTTTCTCTCTTGGTGTGTGATGCATTTAATTAAGAGCAGGCGAGTAGCTTTGTCTTGCAGGGTTTTCTATGGCGTGCTTTCTTCCTCTCTAACAAGACGCATTACACTCTCTCTTTTCCTGGTTTTCTACAATAGTTTATCCTCTTCTGACCTGCCTATAGTGTTGTCTCTCAGGCCTTTCTATAGAAGCAGCGGGATCATGATTCTTAATGGTCCCTCTAAGCGAGAAAAATGAGAAAAAATCACCCCTCATACAAACCATTTCATAATATATATCAAAGCATTTGTGATCAGTTTATGCATTATCTGTTTTTGGGAGTTAAAATCATGGCACAAATTTGGCCCGTCGCTGCTACACGGTAAAGCCACAAATTTGGCCCGTCGCTGCTACACGGTAAAGCCACAAATTTGGCCCGTCGCTGCTACACGGTAAAGCCACAAATTTGGTCCGTCGCTTCTACACGGTAAAGCCACAAATTTGGCCCGTCGCTGCTACACGGTAAAGCCACAAATTTGGTCCGTCGCTGCTACACGGTATAGCCACAAATTTGGCCCGTCGCTGCTACACGGTAAAGCCACAAATTTGGCCCGTCGCTTCTACCGGGTTAATACTCTCAAAGATGCATCACACTCTTTGCTTCTCTCTCCTCCTTTCCTATCTCATGACTTCTTGTTGATGTCGTTGAGGCACCAGGGAAGACGCGGCCGCCACCTTCCTCCAAACTTTATCCCTCTCCAACAAGACAAACTACACTCGCCTTTCTCGTCTTTTAAAATATCTTACCCACCTTTTACTGTCTCATATTTTAGTCTTCCCTACAATGCTTTATTCGTTTCAAATAAACCTTTGCACTGTCTTTTTGTTCCTGGTTTACTTCGATACTTTATGCATTTCGAGCGGTGCGTGCGGCGGGTGAGTTGCTGACGTGTGAATTTCGTGTATTTCTGAACCGTCGGGTTTTTCTGAACTGGAAGAAGAAAAAAACGCTCATGTGAAGCGAGCCTTGCTGCCTCACCTTTCAGTCTTTTCTACACTATTTTATTCATTTCAAACAAGATTTTTACAGTCTGCCTTCTCTTGCCGTTCTAAATTATATTGATTGATAAACTCTTTAATGAGATCGACCTAATTCAATTCCACTACAACAATCTCTCAATTTTCTCGCGACGCTCAAAAACTGTACACTAAATATCCGTGATCACCGCACAAACCAGGCCTGGAAAAAATTAATCAGGCGCCCGCCGAAGCAGGTCCTCGTCTGAAAAAAAGAGACCCAGATATCGATAAGAGAGAGGTTTTCTTTCTTTAAACTGGTACTTGAAAGCGATCCACCTCAATAGCCACGTTTGCTAATTGAGGCTTCTGAACACACACACACACACACACACACACACACACACACACAACGAAGTTCAAACACGGGGAAAGAGATCACTTTTCCTCCTTTTCTTTTTACCGATACTTAGACGCTTAAAGGCTCAACAACCTCCTTCACTGATCGAAGCTTCTGAAAACACACACACACACACACACACACACACACACATACACACACACACACACAGAGAGAGAGAGAGAGAGAGCCTGCCTACTCAAGCTTGCAAAAGGCAGGTGTGTCAGGCAGGTGTCCGGAGCAACGGTAACCTGCTTCTGACAGCTCCGGGGGGGGGTGGGGGGGGGGTGGAGACGTCACCCTACCCCCCCTCCTCGCGCTCTCTGGCTCTCTCTCTCTCTCTCTCTCTCTCTCTCTCTCTCTCTCTCTCTCTCTCTCTCTCTCTCTCTCTCTCTCTCTCTGTTCATCCTCTTAAACACACACACACACACACACACACACACAAACACACACGCACAGCAGTTCGATAATTCCTTTCGTGTGTGTGTGTGTGTGTGTGTGTGTGTGTGTGTGTGTGTGTGAAGCAGCTCCACGCTCATATGAACAATGGATCAAAAGTAGGGAACCCATATAGCTATCCAACGCACCATCGCCGCCTCTCTCTCTCTCTCTCTCTCTCTCTCTCTCTCTCTCTCTCGGCAACGTTGCGTCATTTGCTGTCTTCTTCCTTTGCCTCGCCTCGACCAACCTGATATTATACTAAAAACAAAGCGACCACCTCTCTCTCTCTCTCTCTCTCTCTCTCTCTCTCTCTCTGTTCATCTTCATCACGAGACTCGCCATGCTTCTTCGGTCTTACGTTCTCTCTGCTTCGCTTCGTTTCTTTTACTCTCTCACGCCCGTTCAGTCCAACCTCTGAGTGAGTGAATCTCTGTGGCCAACACTTTGAGGCTTACTATATCAAACACGCACATTTGATAAAGCTTTCGTAGAGGCGGTGTTAGTATTTCCATGGGTAGTTTTATGAGCCTAGTGGTAGTTTGTCAAGGCTTTGGGAGAGGTTGTGTTAGTATTTCCATGGGTAGTTTTATGAGCCTAGTGGTAGTTTGTCAAGGCTTTGGGAGAGGTTGTGTTAGTATTTCCATGGGTAGTTTTATGAGCCTAGTGATAGTTTGTCAAGGCTTCTTCACCATGAACGTAAGAAAAAGGCTTTGGGGGAGGTTGTGTTAGTATTTCCATGGGTAGTTTATGAGCCTAGTAGTAGTTTGACAATGTTTCTGATGCGCCATGAATGTGAAAATTACTCATGCGAACCCGACTAATTCCCTTTGTGGTCACGGGAAATACTTGTTCTGGGAGCCGAAAGCGTCTGACAATACAGTGTGGATATATATGCACGTATTGATGGATATAAGTTGTGTATTTTTTTTTTTTTGTGTGTGTGTGTGTGTGTGCGTGTATCTGCCTCTATGTCTGTCGGCCTGTCTGTCTGTCTGTCTGTCTGTCTGTCTATTGTATTATTCTTGTATTATTTTCATTCCTTTTTTTTTTTGCGTTTGTAGTTATGTTTGTTTTCCTTCCTTCCTTTCTTCCTTCCTTCCTTTTGTCTGTCTGTCTGTCTGTTTTTTTTTTGCGTTTGTAGTTATGTTTGTTTTCCTTCCTTCCTTTCTTCCTTCCTTCCTTTCTTCCTTCCTTCCTTTCTTCCTTCCTTCCCTTATATCATCATCAGTTCCTTTCTTTTTTTTCCTTTCCTTCCTTCATTTCCTGTCTTCCTTCCTTCCTTCCTTCCTTAATTAATTATTCTCAGTTCTTGTCCCTCTCATTTATTTTTGCTTCCTCTCTCTCGCCCTTATTTGTACCTTCAAGCACGATACCGGTTGTTAAGGGGACGTTTTGTATGTTAAGAGTTTGGTAAAATTATAAGGTACGATTAGGCTTTAGCTTATTTCATTTCTTCTTCTAGTAAGCCATATGACCCTGGCTGTTGCGGCGCCTAACCTCAATCACTCACACTTCTAGTAAAGGAGGCAACTCAAGGACAAAACAAAGATTTAACATGAACGTTTTTGGCTCTGCTCCTGCAAATAGTTGAAAGAGTAGCCGAAGGAGGGTCAGAATCAGATGCAGAGGTTGTGATGCTCCCCTCTTGAAAGCGTTTAAGTCGTAGGCAGGAGGAAATACAGAGAAAAAGAGTGGAAAGTTGGAAAGTTTCGTTTAGTCGGCGCAACATCTGTGGTCATATGCCGGACAGAGACAGAAGGGGAAGGAATTATAGGAGTGTTCCAGAGTTTACCATCGGAAGGAAAGAAAGAGTGAAGACGCTGGTTGACTAATGTATAAGGGATGTGGTGGGGTAGATTCTCGTAATGTTATTTTTGTGGAAGGTTTCTGTGCATTGACGTTTTATATTCAAAATGATTACTCCATACGCAAAACCAGAAACACACACACACACACACACACACACACACACACACACACACACACACACACACGCAGCGCAGGCGGGCTTGCTTCTTAAGTCTAGTTTTTCATGCAAGAACCGTTTTAATATCCACATTTCTTCATTTTTACTTATTTTATACTGACCGGCCGTCTCTCTCTCTCTCTCTCTCTCTCTCTCTCTCTCTCTCTCTCTCTCGTGATTCCGGCATAAACCACTCTCTAATCACAGTTTTTTCCTCACCTAGCCTATCGCTTACTTCCAAGAATATCGAATCCCCTTCCTCGCTTTTAAAATGATAATTCGCCGCGATTAACTTTCACTCGTTTGATATTTTTTTTTTCACCAGTCGCCTAAATATTGTGTGGGGCAAAGGCGGTCTTCTTTTTCTCATCCCTCGGACGGATAGGCAGTTAGGCAGACCCATTAATCAATCCTTGGCCTTTCTCCTTTGTCGGGGTAAAAACGGCGCTTGTCACCAACCTGTTTTGTTTGTTTTGTTTCCTGGGGCGCCACGTGCTTGGGTTTGTGTGTGTGTGTGTGTGTGTGTGTGTGTGTGTGTGTGTGGTCCTTTTTGTGTACTACTACTACTACTACTACTACTACTACAACTAAAAATAACAATAACAATAACAATGATAATAATAACGCATCTACTACCTACCCATTTCATCAAGAACAAATAAACTTTTTCAAATACAACCCCCAACACCACTATTACCCACCCACCACCACCACCACTATCACCAAAATCACCACCCTCTCCACCACCTTCACCCCCACAGAGGCAGGGCAGCACGCTCGTCGTCGTGGCCCGCAGCGCTCTCAGGCTCCGCGAGGTGGTGGTGCACGGGCCGAGGGGGGAGCTGGCGCGCGTGTTCCCCGATGACCCGCTCCAGCCCGCTGCCGCCCCCGCCCACGCAGCCCTGGACGCCCGTGTCACCCCCTCCCCGCCCGCAGACTCCACGCTCTCCCCCGCCCACGCCGCCCTCAGTGCCCTGGCGGAGAAGGGCTACACGCCGACCGTCAGGTGAGGGAGATAGATGGATAGATAGATAGATGTGTATAGATAGAGATAGATGGATAGATACAGATAGATAGATATGAATAGATACAGATAGACAGATGGATATTGATAGAGAATATGATAATCCTACGTAGATAAGTGAAAAGGTGAAATTAAAATGGGAATATGAGTTTCAAAGGTGGAGGAACATGATTAAAAGGAAGAATAGATGATAAATAGATAGATAGATAGATAGATAGATAGATAGATATAGAGAGAGCTAGATAAACAGAATGATATTAATGCATAGATGAAAAAGAGGAAATTAAAATGAGAACAGGAATTTAAAAGATGGAGAAATTTGATTTTAATTAATTAAGGAGAAATGAATAGATAGAGATAAATAGGAGAGAGAGAGAGAGAGAGAGAGAGAGAATTATTTTACTATGCGTTTCCCCGAAGACCAGTTTTCCGCCGCCTGGTGTTCACTAATGTCCTTATCTCTTTCTTTATCTCTCCCTTTATCTTCTTTTTGTGTCTGTCTGTCCGGCGCCCTGACCCATGAATCTTAATGACCTCTCTCTCTCTCTCTCTCTCTCTCTCTCTCTCTCTCTCTCTCTCTCTCTCTCTCTCTCTCTCTCTCTCTCTCTCTCTCTCTCTCTCTCATCTATTTAGCTCTATCTATTCATATCTCCTTAAAATCAAAATTCTCCATCTTTTAAATTCCTGTTCTCATTTTAATTTCCTCTTTTTCATCTCTACACGATAATCATTCTATCTGTTTAGCTGGCTTTCTCTTTCTCTCTCTATCTATCTATCTATTTATCTATCTGTCTATTTATCTATCTATTTATCATCTATTCTTCCTTGAAATCATGTTCCTCCACCTTTGAAATTCATATTCCTATTTTCATTTCATCTTTTCAACTATCCGTGTGTGTGTGTGTGTGTGTGTGTGTGTGTGTGTGTGTGTGTGTGTGTGTGTGTGTGTGTGTTTCTCAGGAGGGTTAAGCAACATCATCGCCTATTTCAGTAAAAGTAAAAGTGAAAGAAAACGGCAGCACCCACACCTGTAATCCATTCACACTTCTCTAATTAAACTCGCTAATTACGACGTGTCACAACAGTTAGTCTTCCCATCATTATCATTAGACTCTTTTTATTGCTTTCATTGCCGGCTTTTCTGTTTTAATTTCGATCTTTTTTTTTTGTTTTCCTTCTCGTTGTGCTTTTTGTTGTAATTTGTTTTTGTGCTTGAGTTGCGTTCTTTATTGTAATTAAACCATCATCATCATCATCATCATCATCATCATTGTCATTATCACGAGCACAACTACTATCCTTCACTTTTACCTCCCCGCCACCACTACTACTACTACTACTACTACTACTACCACTACTACTACTACTACTACCACTACTGCTACTACTACTACTACTACTACTACTACTACTACTACTACTACTACTACTATTACTGCTACTACTACTACTACTATCACTACCACTCTGAAACCATAACCAGAAACTCGTATCTCCTTCTTTTCTCTTTTTCTCTATCTCTTAAATATCATTCATTATATCGCACTCCTGTTTATCATATCAATCACCTTTCACTGTTGCCAATGTTATACTACGACCTCTCAACCCTAGTCTAACCTTACCAGACCTCTTCCCTCCCCTTTCTTAAGCCTTACCACATAACTATTTCATTTCTATTATCATATCAATCACTTTTACTCCCGCTAATATGCATACCATCACCTCTTTCTTATGCGCCAGTAATACGATGTTAATTCGATCATATGACATAACCCAACTTCTTTCCTCTCTTTTCATAGCCTTCCCACTCACTGTTTCACTTTTATCATTTATGTCAATCACTTTTACTCACGCCCGGCAATGTTCCTACTGTTACTTCGTTCGCATGCACCAGTTCCTTGCTTAACGATGCTGATGCGATCACGACCTGACCCGTTTTAGCTTTATCACTCACTATTTCACTCCTATTGTCACATCTATCACTTTTACTCCCGCCAGTGTGCGTGCTATCCATACCATCACTTCACTCTCATTATGCGCGTAACTCATGGCTGGGGCAAGTCGATCAATCGTTGGAGGGCCTTGAATTGGGAAAGGCAGCCCAAAAGGAGATTACTCGGGTTCTAATCAGACATGGGGCGATTACTTATGTTATGTAATCGATTACGATTACTTCATATTTTCACGATTACGATTACGATTACAATAAAATTAGGTGTAATCGATTACGATTACATGATGTATTAATCGTGATTACAATCGTGATTACAGGAAGGACTGAAAGGTGAACTTGCAAAGTTCATACACATGTACCATACTGAATATTTAATTGGTTGAATTACTACAGATATTTACAGTACATAACTGCTGTACGAAAAACTATTAACTAAAACTTTGCTAATGTAATCGCAAAAGTAATCACGATTACGTTTACATTTTCAATGTATACGATTACGATTACTTAAAAAATAAGAGGGTAATCGATTACGATTACGATTACTTGAAAAACTGTAATCGATTGTAATCGATTACGATAACAGATTACGATTACCCCATGTCTGGTTCTAATGAGTGGTGCTTTAGTTTCATAGTACAGAAGAATGGTCAAACTACCACTAGAGTAACAAAACTACCCCAGGAAATGCCCCAAACTCCTAGGAAAGTTTTGCCAAATGTGCGATTAGCGCCGAAATGGTTAAAAATATGGCCCTTGGAATGGGAAGGGCAGTCGCGTGGTTTGCCCAGGTTGAGATTCTGGGGTGGAGTCTGCCTGTGAGTGAAGCGACGCACCCCCTGGCGTATGCTCCGCCGTTAGTTAGTTTCCATGCACCGGTTCCTTGGTTAATACGATGTTAATACGATCACGTAACCTAACCGCTTCCGTCTCTTTTTTTTTTTTTTTTACGTCACGGCTCATTATTTTACTTTTGTCATCCTATCAGTCACTTTTACTACGAGTCAATATAAATAACGGTGCCTAAGAGCGAACTATTATCCTATTTAGAAGCCATCTTCTCTCTTTTGTGGCCTCCTGTCAGCATATCAATCACTTTTATTCGACAACATCAAAATCACTTCGTTCTTCTGCATCGATTCCTCGCTAAATACGATGCTAATACGATCACATAACATTACCTATCAAGACCCCCTCCCTCTCTTTTAGCTTCCGATCTTCATTTGAATCACTTTCACTACCGCTAATATTCAATCCCTTCGTTCTCATGCATCGGTTCCTCGCTTAATACGATGCTAATACGATCACATAACATTACCTATCAAGACCCCCTCCCTCTCTTTTAGCTTCCGATCTTCATTTGAATAACTTTTACTACCGCTAATATTCAATCCCTTCGTTCTTATGCATCGGTTCCTCGCTTAATACGATGCCTACGATCACATAACCTTACCTAACAAGACCCCCTCCCTCTCTTTTAGCTTCCGATCTTCATTTGAATAACTTTCACTACCGCTAATATTCAATCCCTTCGTTCTCATGCATCGGTTCCTCGCCTTATGTTCATACTGTGTTGAATACGATCACCTAACTTAACCTAACCTAACCAGAATCCATGCTTCCCTTTTTTTTTCTTCCTGTCAACATGTCAATCACTTTTACTGCCTCCCGCCAATACCCAAACAATCCCTTCGTTCTTATGCATCGGTTCCTCGCCTTATGTTCATACTATGTTGAATACGATCACCTAACTTAACCTAACCTAACCAGAATCCATGCTCTCCTTTTTTTTCTTCCTGTCAACATGTCAATCACAAATCCCTCTCGCCAATACCCAAACAATCACTTCGTTTTTGTGCATCGGTTCCTCGCCTTATGTTCATACTATGTTGAATACGATCACCTGACCTAACCTAACCTAACCAGAATCCATGCTTCCCTTTTTTTTAGCCTCCTGTCAACATGTCAATCACTAATCCCTCCCGCCAATGCCCAAACAATCCCTTCGTTTTTCTGCATCGGTTCCTTGCCTAATGTTCATACTTCATAGGTAGGAGTAAATACAGTTGAAGGAAGGGTGTTCCAGAGTTTACCAGTGAAGGGGATGAAAGAATGGAGATGCTGGTTAACTCTTGCATAAGAGGTTTGGACAGTATAGGGATGAGCATGAGTAGAAAGTCGTGTGCAGCGGGGCCGCGGGAGGGGGGTAGGCATGCAGTTAGCAAGTTCAGAAGAGCAGTCAGCATGAAAATATCGATAGGAGATAGAAAGAGAAGCAACACGGCAGCGGAATTTAAGAGGTAGAAGGCTGTCAGTAAGAGGAGGAGAGCTGATGGGACGAAGAGCCTAGAGACTCCACTCTGTCCAGAAGAGCTGTGTGAGTGGAGCCCCCCCACACGTGAGATGCATACTCCATACGAGGGCGGACAAGGCCCCTATATATGGAAAACATCTGTGCGGGGGAGAAGAACTGGCGGAGACGATACAGAACGCCCAACCTCGAGGAAGCTGATTTAGTAAGAGAGGAGATGTGAAGTTTCCAGTTGAGATTTTGAGCTAAGGATAGACCGAGGATGTGTATTAAACTTTTACCCCCCCCCCCCTCCCCCCGGCAATACCCGAACTATCACCTCGCTCTTATGCATCTTACGCATCAATCACTTTTCCTACCGCTAATATTTCAATCACCGGTTCCTCGCTCGCTTGGGTCCTTGCTCTTTCACGCACACTTGCCGGGAGAGAGGTTGGTTGACGCACTGCTCCTTTCTTGCGCCGTGACATAATGCTGGTCCCCGGAAGAGAGAGTCCGCTATTACACATTGCTAAGAGTGGCGGTGGTGGTGGTGGTGGTGGCGGTGGTGAAAGTTGCCTCCCTCGTAGTATTGTAATATAGAGGTGGTGGGTGGGTGGTGAGTGGGTGGTGGTGCTGGTGGTGATGATAGCAGTGGTAGGAGGAGGAGGAGGAGGAAGAGGAGGAGGAGGAAGATTGAAGTGGTAGTAGGAGGAGGAGTATTTTAGTAGTAGTAGTAGTAGTAGTAAATAAAATAAACATATATGCAACAAATAAAGAAGATTTGATGTAGTTAATGCAAATATGACTGGAAAGTTTTTAAAGGATGTTAGATAGATTTATGGGTATAGTATTGGTATTAGTAGTAACAGGAGGAGGAGGAGGAGGAGGAGGAGGAGGATGGTAGTAGTAGTAGTAGTAGTAGTAGTAGTAGTATGTGAATAAATCGTTCTCAGGAGCTACCATGCATATACTAGACAGACTCCTCCTTCGTATACTATAATCTCAATGCATCCTTGTACCAGTCACTGAATTCTGGTAGATACGACACACAACCACTATTCTAAACACTCAATGTATCTTTTATAGGAGCGGCGAGTAGCGGGCTTTTTTTTTACTCTTTTTGTTGCCCTTGAGCTGTGTCCTTTGATGTAAAAAAAAATAAAAATGCCAGGATTCATTATTACAAGTATTCAAATCTGTTATGGGCACGACACTGTCAGCCATTGTTAAAATACTGATCATTGTTATTGCCATCAGATATACTTTTGTCACGAGCACTTATTGTATTCTATTAATTATATTCTAGCACGAGGCGGCAGGGACCGTACAGTGTTAAGTCATGCATTTAAAACGGCGGGGTAATATGAATGCAAAAAAAAGTCGTGAGCCTATTATTATTATTATTATTATTATTATTATTATTATTATTATTATTATTATTATTATTATTATTATTATTATTATTATTATCATTATCATTTATGCTGTGGTGTTGGGTATGTTTCTTTGTGTATGTGTTTTTTAAATGATTGTTTTAATGTATGTTTGTTTCCTAGTGTTGTTTTGTTTCTTTTCTGTTTTTTTTAATGATTGTTTTAATGTATGTTTCCTTGTGTTGTTTGGGTTTCTTTTGTGTGTTTTTTAATGATTGTTTTAATGTATGTTTGTTTCCTTGTGTTGTTTTGTTTCTTTTGTGTTTTTTTTAATGATTGTTTTAATGTACGTTTCCTTGTGTTGTTTGTGTTTCTTCACGAGTCAACAAACACTCTTCAATCCCCTGCAGGTCATCATACGTGTGCAATCAAAGCGGCGCCCTCATCACCCAGTGGCTTGTATACCGACGGCGCGGCGGCAGAAGGAAAGGAGGGTCAGGAGGAAGCACTAAAGGAGGCACTCTCAAAGCCGCCTCCTCCTCCTCCTCCTTCGGCCCATATGCGAAGCTCTCCGGCACCCTCTCAGCCGCCTCCACTTCATCTCTCTTCTCCTCCTCTTCCACCTTCCCTAGTTTACGTCGGGCCTCATCCGCGACTGATCTAGCGAGCGTTTCCACCTCCTCCTCCTCCTCGTCCTCCTCCTCCTCCTTCTCCACGTCCTCCTCCTCCTCCTCTTCCTCGAGTATGACGATGAAAGGGCGACTCAAGGCTCGCAGTAAATCGATCCTGACACTCCACAATCCACCTCCTCGACCTTCCCTCACCCTCAAACGTCTGCTGAGTGTGTTCTTCTGATGACCTGCCTGCTTACCTGTCTACCTGCTCATATATCTGACTCCCTGCTTCCCTGCTGTACACACATATCCTAACACTCAACAACCTTCCCCCTCGACCTTCCCTCACCCTCAAACGTCTGCTGAGTGTGTTCTTCTGATGACCTGCCTGCTTACCTGTCTACCTGCTCATATATCTGACTGCCTGCTTACCTGTCTACCTGCTCATATATCCGACTGCCTGCTTCCCTGCTAAACACACATATCCTAACACTCCACAGCCCTTCCCCTCGACCCTCACTCACATCCAAACGTCTGCTGAGTGTGTTCTTCTGATGACCTACCTGCTTACCTGTCTACCTGCTCATATATCCGACTACCTGCTTCCCTGCTGTACACACATATCCTAACACTCCACAGCCCTTCCCCATCGACCTTCCCTCACCCTCAAACGTCTGCTGAGTGAGTTCTAATAACCTACCTGCCTATCTATCTACCTATCTACCTACCTGTTCACCTGCTTACATTACATACCTGACTGCTTTTCTGCTACACACACATACACACATACACATACACGTACATTTAAATATTTTTTCTATTCGATTCTTACTCAGAGCAGATTTGAATTTGATATATGAGGCTTTTTATTTATTTATATTTTTTTCTTTGTTCTCTATTGTATCCTCGCTTACAAAAGATTTAGAGTCGTTTTATTAGTCTTTTATTACTCGTTTTCTTTTCTCTTTTCTTTTCTTTTGGCTACACGTAAATTGCCTGTTTTTATTTTCTTTCTCACAAGCTTTTCTTTTCTTTGTTGTGTTTTTATAGCTTAACTTTGAATTTACGACCGTTTTCCCTTCCTTCCTCTTAATTTTCTTTATTTTCTCTCTCTCTCTCTCTCTCTCTCTCTCTCTCTCTCTCTCTCTCTCTCTCTCTCTCTCTCTCTCTCTCTCTCTCTCTTTTTTCTCTCTCTCTCTCTCTCTCTCTCTTTTTTTCTCTTGACCTGAATTTATGATCCGTTCTCCTTCTGCTTCTCCTTCTTCTCCTAATCAATATCATCCTCTTTATTATTGTTTTTTAGGCTCAACAGAAATAAATGCGAATAATTATAGGTATATGTATTTACCCATAACTTTTCTTTATTACATGTATGGGTATGTATGCATCAACACAAGACTTATTTGAGCCAAGAACATGTGCATCAATGTATGTATGTATGTATAAGGTAGTACACATATGTATACTCAAATGACCTACGCATCATGTATACTTTATGGGGTGACTTCGGTAATGTGTATGACAGGACAAAGCTTTATCTATCTATATTTTATACTAATCTATTTACTAACGTTGCTATCCATTCACCCAGCTGTCTGTTTATCAATATATTAGTTTATTTATCTATATTTACCTGTATGTCTATCTGTCTTGCTAACTTTCTGCGTATCTATATAACCGTCTAAACACATATCTATCTGTTTATCTATTTCTCTACTCACCTTTCCTCCTATATATCTATGTATCTAACTAGCTATCTCTATTCATTTGTCTATTTACCTATTTCTGCTTTTCTTCCTATTTTCCTTCTTATCTCTGTCTGTTTGTCTACCCGTCTATGTCCCTATTTTTCTGTCCATTTTCCTCTCTGTTTGTTTACTTGTTTCTAACTCTACATGTCTTGACCAGTCCAACCCATCCCCTTCCCTTCCCTTCCCTTCACTTTCATTCCTCCGTCCACCCTCTCTTCCTCCCTTCCCTTCCTTCCTTTCCTAATTCTCTAAGTTCACTCTTACTGATTATTCTTACCCATCCCCTTCCCTTCCCTTCCAGCCCTTCCTCCGTCTACCCTCTCTTTCTTCCTCCCTCCCTCCCCCACCTTCCTCTCTCCCTACCTTTCCTCTTACTGATATATCTTCCCTTCCTTCCTTCCTTCCTTCCTTCTTCAGCCCTTCCAGCCAACTCATACTGTTATACTCTCCCTCCCTGTCTCCCTCCATCCTTCCCTACCTCTCCCCCTCCCTTCCTTCTTCTCTCAGTTCTCTCAGCCTCTCCATCTCTTCCTCCCTCTGTCTACGTTCATCATAATCTTATATTTACTCCACCTCCTGTTTCTATCCATTGTTCTTCATCTCTTTATTTATCCTGCTTCCAGTTTGAGTAATTTGACGGGATACTAATACTAGTGATTATAATGAATGTGAAGGTGATAAATTAATAATATGATAGTGAATAATAATAATAGATAAATGATATATGATTTTGAGTATTTTATTTCCTTGTGTGTATTTGAGAGAGAGAGAGAGAGAGAGAGAGAGAGAGAGAGAGAGAGAGAGAGAAAAAAAAGAGAGAAAGCACACACACACACACACACACACACACACACACACACACACACACACACACACACACACACTTATCAAATCCTTCTTAATTAACTCTTTTATCGTCGTTACAACTTTTACAAAACACGCCAATTCATCTTTTTTTATTTTTATTTTCATCTTTTTACTTCCCACATTTTCTTTCTTTTTCAAACTCTCACCTCTCGACCTGTCTCGCCTCCATTCTTGTATTTCTCTCTCTCTCTCTCTCTCTCTCTCTCTCTCTCTCTCTCTCTCTCTCTCTCTCTCTCTCTCTACTCTTTTAGTGATGAACGGATGAAAATAAGAACGAAAAATGGGGAGGGAATACGAGGAGGAGGAGGAGGAGGAGGAGGAGGAGGAAGAATGAATGAAAAAAAAGAAAAAAAAGAAAAACGAGAAGGAAATACGAGAAAGAGTAGTAGTAGTAGGAGGAAGAAGAGGAGGAGGAGGAGGAGGAGGAGGAAGGAGAGGGTGAAGTGTATAAATTCTGCGGTAAATGCGGACAAAACAAGCGGGTTTGCGGTGGATCAGCCGAGTGCGGGCGGCGGAGTGATGGACAGCTTGTGTGTGTGTGTGTGTGTGTGTGTGTGTGTGTTGGTGAGCGGGGGAGTGGAGGGAAGGAAGGAAGGGAGGGGAGTATGGAAGGAGGGAGGAAAGGAAGGAAGGAAGGGAGGATGAAGGAAGAAGTAGAGGGGGAAGGAAGGAAGGAAGGGAGGATGAAGGAAGAAGTAGAGGGGGAAGGAAGGAAGGAAGGGAGGATGAAGGAAGAAGTAGAGGGGGAAGGAAGGAAGGAAGGGAGGATGAAGGAAGAAGGAAGAGGTAGAGGGGAAGGAAGGAAGGAAGGAAGGGAGGATGAAGGAAGAAGTAGAGGGGGAAGGAAGGAAGGAAGGGAGGATGAAGGAAGAAGTAGAGGGGGAAGGAAGGAAGGAAGGGAGGATGAAGGAAGAAGGAAGAAGTAGAGGGGGAAGGAAGGAAGGAAGGAAGGGAGGATGAAGGAAGAAGGAAGAAGTAGAGGGGGAAGGAAGGAAGGAAGGAAGGGAGGATGAAGGAAGAAGGAAGAAGTAGAGGGGGAAAGCAGAAAGGAAGAAATGGAAGAAGAAATGAAAGAAGAGAGGGAAGAAGAGAGGGGAAGGAAGATAGGAAGAAAGAAGGGAGGAATCAAGGAAATGCCAAATAATGCGATGATTGAGAGGAAGGAAAGGAAAGGATAAAGAAAATAAAGAGAGCAAAGAAGGAATGAAGGAACCAAGGAAAACATTGATGTGAGTGAGAGAAAGGGAGAAAAGGAATAAAAGAAGGAAAGAAGGAAGGAAAGAAGGAAGAAATGAAGCAAGAGAAGCTGAATTTTACTACGAGAGAGAAAAGGAAAGAAGGAAAGGGGGAAGAGACGATAATTTGAGAAAGGAAGGAATATAAAAAAAAATAGACGAGAAGGTGAAAGATGAAGAGAAGGAAGAAAATAATATAAGTTGGAAAGGATACAACTTAGGAAAGGAGAAAGAAAGAAAGAAAGAGAGTAAGGAGTGAAAGCCCCCCCACCCCCATCCCCCCCCCCAAAAAAAAAAAAATCCCTAAAACAAACCACAATACGGTCCCACGCGCCTCCCAGACCAAAGGATCACACACACACACACACACACACACACACACACACACACACACACACACACACACACACCAGACCTTTGAGAACCAGCGTCGCATAGCACTTTCTTGACATGCAACGCTGCCTCTGAAGTCACGCTCGGTATTCACGTTGACAAAACAGACTTAGATGATTATTAGGGTGATTGTTGTGCGTGCTGGATGCGGTCACTGGGTATACAGAAAGGGGTTATTTGTCACCCTTGCGAAACGTGGTAAATAACGATAGATTGTTACGCAGATTGATGACGAAACGGAATTAACAATCATGATATATAAAGAGAGAAATATATTTTGCCAGAACACTTTCCCTTGACATTTCCAAAGCAAAATAAATGATAAATAATAAAATAAGTGATAAATGACGATAGATAGATGACGAAACGTAAATAACAACCATGATGTATAAAGAGAGAAATATCTGTTGCCTAAATACTTTCCCTTGACATTTCCAGGACTCGGGAAAAAGCAAAATAAATGATAAATAATAAAATAAGTGATGAATAGCGATAGATAGATGACGAAACGTAATTAACAACCACGATGTATAAAGAGAGAAATATCTGTTGCCTAAATACTTTCCCTTGACATTTCCAGGACTCGGGAAAAAGCAAAATAAATGATAAATAATAAGATAAGTGATGAATAGCGATAGATAGAAGGCGGAACGTAAATAACAACCACGATGTATAAAGAGAGATATATCTTTTGGCAGAACACTTTCCCTTGACATTTCCAGGCCTCGGGAATATGCAAAATAAATGAAACAGCTCTCAGCAAAGGAGATCTTGGAATACGGCCAAAAAAAACACAGAAAGGGAAAATGAGATAGGAAAAAACATCATTCAACTTGGAATATGATCAGAAACATACAGAAATTTAGTCCCAAACCAAGAAAGCAAAGAAAAACGGGGACAAAAACCACACATCTGAATCTGAAATATGGTGGAAAACACACACAAAAAAGTATCCTTATATAAACAGGGAAAAAGAAAGATAGAAAATAAAACACTGATAAACTTCGAACAAGGTTGAACACACACACACACACACACACACACACACACACACACAGTTAGCCCCGAACAAGTACGGAAAGAATGAAAAGATAAAGAAATAAAGAGAGCAAAGAAGGACTGAAAGAACCAAGGAAAACGTTGATGTGAGTGAGAGAAAAGGAAGAAAGAGGGAAGGAAAGAAGGAAGAATGGGAAGGAGGAAGAAAAGCAACAGGAAGGTAAAACAAATGTACGTCACGCTCACCTTGGAGGCAGCCAACGCAACACACACGGAAAAGGAACCCAAAGCAAAGAAGGAAATGAGGAAAAAAAGACTGAAGTGATTGATATATTGGGGTAAGATGTAGCCATGACGCCTCAACTTCTTACAGCGGTCATATAGCGTCACGCACTTAGGGACACTTTCACAGTTCGCCATGAGAAGGAGCCCAAAACAAAGAGGGAGATGAGAGAAAAACAGAGATAGAGAGAAGTGGTTGATGCATTGGGGTAAGATGTGATCACGACGCCTCAACTTCTTACAGCGGTCATATGGCGTCACACACTTATAGGGACACTTTCACAGTTCGCCACGATGGGTTAGTAAGCTTCCAAAGTAACCCAAACCAATACCAAAGACCGAGAATTCCTTGTATAGTATTTTGTGCTCATATTTAAAGTTAAGAAATTTGAAGAAACGTAAAAACGGAGGAGGAAGAAGAAGAGGAGGAAGAGGAGGAGGAAGAGGAGGAGGAGGAGGAGGAGGAGGAGGAGGAGGAAGAAGAAGAATGAATGTAAAAAAAAACACGAAAAAAAAACGAAAAACGAAAAGGAAATACGAGAACGAGTAGTAGGAGGAGGAAGAGGAGGAGGAGGAAGAGGAGGAGGAGGAAGGAGAGGATGAAGTGTATAAATTATGCGGCATCTGTGTATTTGGTGTTGCATCGCTAACCTAACCATTGCGGAGTGTATCAGATTATATAGTTTGGCTTGGGTGATTACAAGGCCACTATATTGGACTGTGAAATTAGATCTTAATATATGAGTAAGTTATGTACGTTCGTAAAAAGAGATAGTTAAATGTTTATAAAAAGCTAAAAAGAAAAAATCTTATGGTAAAATATTAACGGGCATTAACAACAGGCCTACAGCAGATAGAGAACACAAAGCAAAATAAATCAACCTGTTAGCAAAGATCTTGAAATACGGTCGAAAAACAAACAAACAAACAAAACAAAACAAAAACAGAAACAAAAACAAAAAATCTGACCGAAACGAAGACGGAAAATGTGATAGAGAAAAAAAAAAAACATTACTCTTTAACTTGGAATACGAACGAAAAAACACACAAATTTAGTCCCATATAAAAAAAAAGGAAAAAAACAACAACTCCAGTAGGCCCCGGGGAGAGTGCCTACCACCCAAGCACCGGGGAGAGAGAAGAGAAAGCAGAGATAGAGAAATGGAATACGAACAAAAACACTTAAATTTAGTCCCATATCAAGAAGGAAAAGAAAAATGGGAAAAAAAAACACAACTCCGGTAGGCCACGGGGAGAATGCCTACCACCCAAGCACCGGGGAGAGAGAAGAGAAAGCAGAGATAGAGAAATGGAATACGAACAAAAACACAGAAAAATTTAGTCCCATATCAAGAAGGAAAAGAAAAATGGGAAAAAACAACAACTCCAGTAGGCCCCGGGGAGAGTGCCTTACCCAAGCACCAGGGAAAGGGAGAAGAGAGCGCAGAGATAGAGAAGACAGCGAAAACAAAAGCCAATCTCGTACTCACCTCGGAGACGGAGCCGGCGCAAGGGATGTTTTCGGCCTCAATGCTGACGTCCGCACTCTGCACCAGGTAGTAGGAGCATTTGCCCATGAAGTCGTAGCGGCGGCCGTCGAAGGTGGTGTAGTGAGGGTCACCCACTACGGCACAACGCGACCCACACTTGACCTCCGTGCACGCCCACTCCCCGTTCAGGCACGTGCTGGGAGGGGGAGGGAAGAAGGGAATAAGTAAATATGTCAAGGGAAAGGTACGCCCACTCCCCGTTTAGGCACGTGCTGGGGAGGGGAAGGGAGGGGGGAATGTGTGTGAGTTTGAGGTGAGTGAGGTTACGTTACGGTAATGAGTGGGGAGAGGACATGTTCAGAAGGGCATTGGTGGGGAAGGGACGGAATGAGTGGGGTAAGGAGAGGGGTAATGAGAGGGATGGAGAGGGCATTGCTGGTGAAGGGATGGAGTGAGTGGGTTAGAAGAGGGGTGAAGAGGGAAGGAGAGGGCATTGCTGGTGAAGGGACGGACTGAGTGGGTTAGGAGAGGGGTAAAGAGGGAAGGAGAGGGCATTGTTGGTGAAGGGACGGACTGAGTAGGTTAGGAGAGGGGTAAAGAGGGAAGGAGAGGGCATTGCTGGTGTAGGGATGGAGTGAGTGGGTTAGGAGAAGGTTAATGATAGGGAAGGAGAGGGCATTGCTGGTGAAGGAAGGGATGAAGTGAGTGGGTTAGGAGAGGGGTAAAGAGGGAAGGAGAGGGCATGTTCTGAAAGGAGTGTTGGTGAAGAGACGGAGTGAGTGGGGTAAGGAGAGGGGATGTTCTGAGTGACATTGGTGAAGGGAAGGGACGGAGTGAGTCGGGTAAGGAGAGGAGTAATGAAAGGCATGTTCTGAGGGGAGTGAGAAGGATACGGAAAGGATAAATGGAAGAGAAATGAGTTAAGAGGGGCTAAGGGATACAAACTCACGTCCAGTTACAACAAATAGCGAGAAGAAAGGATAAAAAAATGTGTGTTATCTAAACTTTTGACATAGACACGTGGATATTTATTTTCCTGAGTTTACCTTACGAATACAATTTTCTATAACACAATGCGAGAGGTGAATGTGGGCTTTTATAGGGGTGACTTTACTACAACTCCCCAGGCCCTGAATACTGTTATGTTGAGTATGGACGAGTGAACTGACTGATGAGTGGATTGTAGACTTAAAAACATACAATTTACATGCACGACCAAACAACTTGATGATAACACATGAAAATATCCAATAAAAAGTGAAGAGTAGGAATGAATTAAAATCAGATATACAAAAATGATGATTGGACTTTGTAGATTTGGTTGTAGAGGAATTATGAGTGAGGAAATGTAAGAGAAGGAATTGTAAAAGCTATTAAGAATCAGTTTCCCCCCCACCTCTCTCTCTCTCTCTCTCTCTCTCTCTCTAAAGTGGAGCAGATTATGATTAAGGAAAGATGGGACGAAAGACGAAGAAATAAATGTTAGAACGTTTAATACCACTCAATCCCCCATCCCCCACCCGCCTCTCTCCTTCCTCACCATACCCCCTCTCTCTCTTTCTACCCCCCCCCCCCTCTCTCTCTCTCTCTCCCTCACCATGAGTTGCAGTCGTTGGGGATGGTGTCGCCGGCGCTGTACTCCTTGTCGCGGTAGGTGCAGGGACAGTCCTCGGCGGGCACGCAGGAGTCGCCGTGCAGCACCAGGCCGGCGGGGCAGTCGCAACCCTCCACGCAGAAGTCTGGCCGCACGCTGTCTGCCGGCTGGCCACACCTCGCCTGGATGGCCGCCATGCAGGGGTTGTATACCTTCCCGTCACTGCAAGACATGGCTGCAGGGGAGAGATAAGGGTGTTGCGATTATATATAGGGCCGCATTATAAGACATTTCGCCGCCCTAAAACACACATTTGACAAGGTTTTCATAGGAGTTGTGAGCATTTCCAGGGGTAGTTTTATGACTCTGGTGGTAGTTTGACCCTTCCTCTGTACCATGAACCTAAAGAAACACTCATTAGATCCCGATTGATCCCTCTTTGACCTTTAGATAGAGCTGTATTTCAAAACATTTCGTCGGCAAAGTTCACATAATTGTCAAGGCTTTCGTAGGAGTTTGGGGCATTTCCAGAAGTACTTTTATGACCCTGGTGGTAGTGTGACCCTTCTTCTGTACCATGAACCGAAAGAAACACTCATTAGAACCAGATTGACCCCCTCTTTGACCTTAAGATATAGTTGATGTGAGAAGCGAAAGTGTCTTAAAATACTCCTGTCTCCCTACGCAAGAGATCACTCACGGCAGAGGTCCTGAGAGCGCCACCCCCCGGGCACGGTCACCCCGGCGCTGGCACACTCCCTGAAGAAGGCATCGAAGGACTGGCACGCACATTCCTCCCGGTTCTGATTCTCGCAGCTGCAGTGGTCCCAGCGGCACGCCTTGATGAACGGCTCCACGTCCACCACCTGAGAATATAAAAATAAATGACTGATAAATGGAACTATGGCCTGATGGACTCAACAAAAAAGCCCGCTAAGTAGTGTATTTTTATTTTAGTTTGTTTATTTTTCGGTTTATTTAATTAATTCATTCATTCATTATTTATTTTTTTATTTAACTTTTTTGTGTGTGTGTTTACTCTACTTAATTTATGGTGGAAAAAGTTTAATCTCGCGTGTGTGTGTGTGTGTGTGTGTGTGTGTGTGTGTGTGTGTGAACCCACAAAGCCGAACAGATGAGGAATGGAATGCTTTGCTAAATGAAGTTGTATTTGGCCAAGAAGTGGATCGTGTTATGTGAGAATTAGATAAAAATATTGACGACTCTTAAGATGTACATTTAGTATTCGTCTTTTAAAAATAAGATGCTGATGACTCTTATAGCGTCCATCACTGTTAATATTCCTAGAAGATTTAATTAAAGAAGAGGGAATGGATTAAAAAAATATAAAGATGAGGGAAAGGAAAAGGAAGAGGAAGAGAAGAAGGAGGAGGAGGAGGAGGAGGAGGAGGAGGAGGAGGAGGAGGAGGAGGAGGAGGAGGTACGACTGGCCCCTTACCTGTCTACAGTCGGCAAACCTCGGGTCGGTCTGGAGGCGGGAGCAGAAGGTGACGGCGGGGTCCGTGGGGGAGGGGCGGCCGCAAGGGTGTCTGGTGCGGGGCTGGTCCAGGCACCGCTCTGTGAAGGGAAGGAAAGGGAAGCGTTGTTATCCTGGTCCTCGAGGCCTTGCGAATGTTATTTATTCAGTTATTTATCATTTTATTTGTAGCTCATCTAATTTTGTGGCATTGGGTGGCAAAGAAATTGACCCCTCTTCCTCCCGAAATTGACCCTTCTTTCGCCCACCTCTTTTGACTCTTTTTAGGAGCAGCGAGTAGTGTTTTTTTTTTATTATTGTTTCCTTTTTTGTGCCCTTGAACTGTCTCCTTTGTTGTAAAAAAAAAAAACTTCCGAATCATTTAAAGTCCGATAATCCGGCGTCCAATACTCCGGAAATCCCGATGGTTCGAAATTGTCAGCCGAGGGTTGATTAAATCTTTCTTGGGGTAACATCGATGAAAAATCGGGGGAAAAATTAAAAAATACCGAAAAATAGACGAAAGCGCTGCAGGGAACTGTCAAATTAAGCAGCCACGTTGA
The DNA here is from genome assembly GCF_024679095.1 of Eriocheir sinensis. Classification (NCBI taxonomy): domain Eukaryota; kingdom Metazoa; phylum Arthropoda; class Malacostraca; order Decapoda; family Varunidae; genus Eriocheir; species Eriocheir sinensis. The sequence continues at coordinate 4,557,392 of NC_066566.1, read as the reverse complement.
CACTCGTGGGATTCACTCGCGGCGTGCTGACCCGGCCGGCTGTCGGTTACACTGTTGTTCCTTGGATTCGCGAGGTCTTATCTGCATTCTTATAACATAATGGCTCCTACTCCACCACCTTGTACGGGAAGGAGGAGGAGGCATAATGAATGCACATTTGCCAAGAAGAAAAGGGCGAGCGCGGCATCAACCCCCCACCCCCACCCACCCCACCGACCCGTCATCTGTTTGTTTTCGTGTATCAGGTGAGCGGCGTGAGGCTGCTGCTGCTGCTGCTGCTTGTAGTTATGTAGTTATAATCGTTTTCATTAATCGTCTCATAATATATTATCTGATTATTATAGAAAAATCATTCATTGTTAATTGGTTTGTGTTTGAGCCCATTGAGTCGAAAACGAAAATAGCGGACACTTCGTGACTTCCATCGACCGTGCGTTCTTTTTCTGACATGTGAGGCAAGTCTTCAGATAACTTGTTGTAGTTAATCTCTAAGATCTCTCTTAAATGTGCCATACAAGGTGTGGTAAAAGTCTGGGGCAGGAAGTGAAAACTGGCAATTACCGGACCGAGTGTGGCGAACGTTTGGGAATGGTGCGTTGTGAACATTTGAGGGCCGCTCCTGCTGAACCGGAAAATCTGCTAATACGGAGGGTCGGTGAGCCCCTGCATTCCGGACTGAAGGACTTTAAATTGGATTTTGGTGTGTCTTTTGTGTCATATGTCCTATCAACCTCAATAATGGCACTGAGAAGCAGATAAAACCCAAAGTCACAGAGGTCCCTCCACCGAGCCGGGAGACAAACAGACACCTCATCCCTCACTCACCCCCGAGGAGCTTCGCCTGCCAGGCCTGCAGGAAGGCGCTCAGGCTGTTCTCGGTGGCGCCGTCAGAGTAACTCCAATCGTTGTCCATCACGCCGTCGCGCCCACCACACAGACCGCCCGTCCTGTTCCATAACACTTCGCTGACCTCGGCCACCACCAGGCTCTGAAGGGGACAGTGATTATTATTAGTTACTGAGATACATGAAAGGGTATTACAGGGGCGTGTTCTGAGGGGCACTGCTGGGAAAGGAATGGAGTGAGTGGGGTAAGGAGAGGGGAGGACACGTTCTGAGGGGAGTTGTTGGGGACTGGACGGAGTGAGTGGGGTAAGGAGAGGAGGTAAAGAGGAGGAAGGGGAAGGCAATGCTGGGAACGGGATGGAGTGAGTGGGTTAGGGGAGGGTCAATGAGGGAAGGGGTGTATTCTGAGGGGAGTTGTTGGGGAAAGGGACGGAGTGAGTGGGGTAAGGAGAGGAGGATGGAGTGAGTGGGTTAGGGGAGGGTCACTGAGAGAAGGAAGGGGTGTATTCTGAGGGGAGTTGTTGGGGGAAGGGACGGGGTAAGTGGGATAAAGCAGTGATCAGGGTTAGCAAACACACCTGCATGTCCCACTTCAGGGTGAGGCCGAGCCCGGAGACCTTGAGGATGACGAAGTGGGCGACACGTTCTGACACCACGCCGTTCATCTGCCCCGGGATGGCCAGACTCGTGTCCTTGTACTCGAGGCTCGGCTGTCCACTGTCTGGGGGGGCGGGGTGAGGATAGGCAGGGTTAGGAACAGGGAGTATGTTTAGTTTAGTTTAGTTTAGACAGCGTGTAGCGGGCTTTCAATTGGTGAAGTTTTCGTCTTTTGCCCTTGAGCTGCCTCCTGTGTGTGTGTGTGTGTGTGTGTGTGTGTGTGTGTGTGTGTGTGTGTGTTAAGGGATGACTCAGTGAGGAGGGACAGAGACCAGTTGCTGACCAGGTGACTTACAATTCGTTTACATGCTTTTTTTTTTTTACAGCCAGGGCAAAAAAACAAACAAAAAAAGCAAATAAACAAACAAAATAAATAAGTGCCCGCTAGACGCTGATTCGAACAAAAAAGAAAAACCGAGAGATCAGAAGAGAGGTCAATCAAGGTTAAGATCGTTACATCCATTGATAGGAAACTAATACTGTGTTTGTTTTCCTGAGGGTAATGGAATATATTGACTTTAACGCTTTCAAGAGAAGAAGATGAAAAGGAAAAATAAAAAGAATAAAAAGAAGAAGAAGATGATGAAAAAGAAGAATAAAAATAATAAAAAGAAGAAGATAAAGAAGAAGAAGAAGAAGAAGAAGAAGAAGAAGAAGAAGAAGAAGATGATGATGAAAAAGAAGAAGATAAAGAAGAAGAAGAAGAAGAAGAAGAAGAAGAACCTCTCCTCCCGAAATTGACCTCTCTTTCGGCCACCTCTTTGGATTCTTTTTGGGGGCAGCGAGTAGCGGGCTTTTTATTATTATTATTTACTTTTTTGTGCCCTTGAGCTGTTTCCTTTGTTGTAAAAAAAAAAGTTTTCTAGATGGACTTATGTGTATTAATATTATATAACTTTCATTGACTCATCCATGCTCATAATAGCTACTTACTCGTTGATTCATCCATCCTCATTATCCTTACTCATTGACTCATCCATGCTCATTATCCTTACTCATTGACTCATCCATGCTCATTATCCTTACTCATTGACTCATCCATGCTCATTATCCTTACTCATTGACTCATCCATGCTCATTATCCTTACTCATTGACTCATCCATGCTCATTATCCTTACTCATTGACTCATCCATGCTCATTATCCTTACTCATTGACTCATCCATGCTCATTATCCTTACTCATTGACTCATCCATGCTCATTATCCTTACTCATTGACTCATCCATGCTCATTATCCTTACTCATTGACTCATTCATGCTCATTATCCTAACTCATTGACTCATTCATGATCATTATCCTTACTCATTGACTCATCCATGCTCATTATCCTTACTCATTGACTCATCCATGCTCATTATAGCTACTTACTCACTGACTCATCCATGCTCATTATAGCTACTTACTCGTTGACTCATTCATGCTCATTATAGCTACTTACTCACTGACTCATCCATGCTCATTATCCTTACTCATTGACTCATCCATGCTCATTATAGCTACTTACTCATTGACTCATCCATGCTCATTATCCTTACTCACTGACTCATCCATGCTCATTATCCTTACTCATTGACTCATCCATGCTCATTATCCTTACTCATTGACTCATCCATGCTCATTATCCTTACTCATTGACTCATCCATGCTCATTATCCTTACTCAATGACTCATCCATGCTCATTATCCTTACTCATTAATTCATCCATGCTCATTATACTTACTCATTGACTCATCCATGCTCATTATCCTTACTCATTGACTCATCCATGCTCATTATAGCTACTTACTCGTTGACTCATTCATGCTCATTATAGCTACTTACTCATTGACTCATCCATGCTCATTATAGCTACTTACTCACTGACTCATCCATGCTCATTATCCTTACTCACTGACTCATCCATGCTCATTATCCTTACTCATTGACTCATCCATGCTCATTATAGCTACTTACTCACTGACTCATCCATTGCTCATTATCCTTACTCACTGACTCATCCATGCTTATTGTCCTTACTCATTGACTCATCCATGCTCATTATCCTTACTCATTGACTCATTCATGCTCATTATAGCTACTTACTCGTTGATTCATCCATGCTCATTATCCTTACTCATTGACTCATCCATGCTCACTATACTTACTCATTGATTCATCCATGCTCATTATAGCTACTTACTCACTGACTCATCCATGCTCATTATAGCTACTTACTCATTGACTCATCCATGCTCATTATAGCTACTTACTCATTGACTCATCCATGCTCATTATAGCTACTTACTCATTGACTCATCCATGCTCATTATAGCTACTTACTCATTGACTCATCCATGCTCATTATCCTTACTCATTGACTCATCCATGCTCATTATCCTTACTCATTGACTCATCCATGCTCATTATAGCTACTTACTCACTGACTCATCCATGCTCATTATCCTTACTCATTGACTCATCCATGCTCATTATAGCTACTTACTCATTGACTCATCCATGCTCATTATAGCTACTTACTCACTGACTCATCCATGCTCATTATCCTTACTCATTGACTCATCCATGCTCATTATAGCTACTTACTCACTGACTCATCCATGCTCATTGTCCTTACTCACTGACTCATCCATGCTCATTGTCCTTACTCATTGACTCATCCATGCTCATTATAGCTACTTACTCATTGACTCATCCATGCTCATTATACTTACTCATTGACTCATCCATGCTCATTATAGCTACTTACTCATTGACTAATTCATGCTCATTATAGCTACTTACTCATTGACTCACTGATCCGCTCTTCATTCACTCACTCACTCGTTTACCCATTCACTCACATTCCTGTTCACTCCCCCCCTAACTCATTCAAGGTTATGACTTACTCACCCATTCATTCATGCACATTCTTGCTCACTTACTCACTCACTCACTCATTAAGTAATTGAAACTCATCATTTACTCACTCATTCATGTGCACTCACTCACACACTTGCTTCTTTACTCACTCACATTCCTGTTCATTCATTCACTCACTCAGTCACTCTCTCTCTCTCTCTCTCTCTCTCTCTCTCTCTCTCTCTCTCTCTCTCTCTCTCTCTCTCTCTCTCTCTCTCTCTCTCTCTCTCTCTCGTTTGTTTTAATCTGGAAAATAATGAAGGATAATCACTTTTGCTTAATCTTTTGTTCTTCTTGTTCTTCTTCTCCTCCTCCTTCTTCTTCTTCTTCTTCCTCTGCTTCCTGTTTTTCTTTTTCCTGCTCTTCTTCTTCCTCCTCCTCTTTTTCTTCGTCTTCTTCTGACTCTTCTTCTTCTTAGTGAGCTTGCTTTTCTTCTTTATCTTCGCGGTATCTAATTAACATGTACTTCAATGTATTTCTATGTGTTTCTCCTCCTCCTCCTCCTCCTTCCTCATTACTTACTCATTGAATTTCACGCACACTCACTCACTGACGTTCTTGTCCACCCATTCACTCATTAACTCATATTAGCGTACTATACTTACTCATTCATTCACTCGCTCGTAGTCACTCATGTTCACTCATTCACTTCCTCTCTCACTCACTCACTCACTCAAGAAGTCGCCCCCTGGACCCACTCACCGGCCATCTGGAGGAGGTACTCTTCGTCCTCAAGGAAGAGCTGGATGTTCCTCGGGCAGGACGCACCTTCACAGTCATCGGCGCTGCGCAGGTTGACGCTGAAGGTGCCGTGGGTGATGTCCCGCAAGAGGGTGTAGGGACAGCTGCTCTCGAAACTGAGGGAAAAGGGAGATGTGTTTTTTTTTAGAGGAATGGAAGCGGTGGTTTTTACTTTCTCCTTTTTTTCACTTTCCACGTTCGTTTACTCCTTCCTCACCGTCACTTTCACTCCCTCTCACCTTCACGCCTGCCTCACTTTCCTCCTCCACTCCTTCACCGCCTCCATTCTCCTTTTTCACTTTCCACCTTCGTTTACTCCTTCCTCATCGTCACTTTCACTCTCACCCTCTCACCTTCACGCCTGCCTCACTTTCCTCCTCTATTCCTCATCTTCACCTCCACATCTTCCTCACCATTACTTTCAACCTTCATCTTCCTTTTTTCCTTCCTTCCTTCCTTCCTCACTCTCACTTTCTCTTCCTTCCTCACTTTCACCTTCATTCCCTCCTTCTCCCCTCACCTTCACCTTCCTTCCTCGTCTCAATTGTACACCTTCACTCCTTAATCACCCTCCTCCTCCTCCATTCCTTCCTTCCTTCACTCCTTCCTTCCCCCCTTTCTTCCTTCCCTCCTCACCTGTACACCTTCCCATCGAACGTCTTGTAGTGGGAGTTCGACCAGGTGAAGCAGGAGCCGGGCAGCTTCCTGATGGGGGCGGGCGTGGGCGGGGCGTCGGTACCAGGGGCAGAGGTCACGTCATCCGTCTGCCCCTCCAAGATGACCCCCGCAGCGCCACCTTCTCCCAGTAGCTCCTTTAAGGCCTCTGGGGGGACGAGGAAGGGGCGTGGATGAGTATGAAGACGGGTAGACAGATGGTTATATACAGGCAGATAGACAGACGCAGAAGCAGACACAGAAATAGATAAATAGATTGACGGATATATCAATAGACAGACAGACAGACAGAGGCAAACTGAGAGATGGATATGCACACAGGTAGACAGACAGACAGATAGATAGACAGACACACACAAATAAGTAGATAGATAGACATAGTTACAGATAGAGTGATAGACAGATAGATCCATAAATTAAAAGACAAACAGACAGAGGGCAGACAGACAGACAGACACACACGCTTATACAACCTCCCCTCCCTCCCCCCCGACACAAACAACCACTCCCCTACCCCCACCACACACCAAGAGAAGATGGCGCCACTATAAACACCTGCCTGAGCCAATACGGGCTAGGGCCAACTACCATCCAGGCCCCTCAAGCAAGTCTACTGGCGCTATAGGCGTAGACGTAAATAATAAATAAATAAATAAATAAATAAATAAATAAACACCTACCGTAATCACAAGTCGGTATGGGTGAGGGTGACCAAGTGCTTGTAGCGTAGTCACAGTTGTAGAAGCCAGCGGCCGGGAATTCGAACTCCACAGGCTCGGGGCACCAGAGGACACACCCGAACTCCATGCCCTCCCCGGAGCAGTTGTACCCGCCGTTGAAACCCATCTTCTTCGGGTCACAGTTCGAGATGGCTGTCAGGGAAGGGGAGAGAAGAAGATGGTAAGATGGTGTAGGGGAAGAGTGAGGGGAGGGGGAGGAGAGAAAGATATTCGATGTTTTGATAAGAGAAAGGTTATATATGTGAAGAAGAAGAAGAAGATGATAATGATGATGATGGTGATGATGATGATGATATAAAATCGAAATAGAGTATCCAATTTATATGTAAAGAAGAAGAAGATGAAAAAGAAGAATAAAAATAATAAAAAGAAGAAGAAGAAGAAGAAGAAGAAGAAGAAGAAGAAGAAGAAGAAGAAGAAGGAGATGATGAAAAAGAAGAATAAAAAAGAATAAAAAGAAGAAGAAGAAGAAGAAGAAGAAGATAATGATGATGATGATGATGATGAGGAAGAGGAGGAGAAGGAAAATAATGAAGAGCATTTTCACATTACATCACACACAGGCATACAAAACCAAAACAGAGTAGGCCTACCCAATTCATACCCGTTACCAAACTTCTATTATTTATTACTGGACACGTTCTTCATTGGCCTAAATTATCGTACACACCGTATTGCCTTTTCGTAGTTTCTGGCTGATATCTACAGCAAAACAAACAAACAAACATCAATAAATAACAGTTTTAACTCTAACTTTAATATTCTTTCGTTTTTTGTGTAGGTACGAGAGTTTGAGGCTAATAAATGATAAATACTATGTGGTGAACACGATAATCTGGCAACGCTGCGCCCCGCCCCGCTTGGCAACCCCGAACGTCCCCTGAATACTCACGATACTGGCAGTGGTCGCCGCGGTATTCTTGGGTACACTCGCACACGTCTGGGGCGATGCAGCGGCCGCCGTTGATGCAGGCCGGGTCACAGATGGCTGGTGGGTGGAAGGAGGGAGGGGAAGACAGGGGAGGGGTAGTGTTAGAATGGACCTCGATTTGGGTCTGTCTGTCTGTCATTTTTTTTCTCTTAACCCCAAAATACACACTCAATAAAACATACCGGCTCCTCTTAATGCAAACCTTATCCTTCCTTATTCTCCTTATAAACTCTCTCTTTTCCCCACTCATATATTCACTATAACAACGCTCTCCATACTTTTCCTCCAAATACAAACACACAATATATACATACATACTCCCTCCCTTATCTTATTCCCTCCCTTTCTTTCTCATCCCCCACACACATACTCACTATAACGCTCCATCCCTTTCCCAATTATACACACACACAATATACGCACATACTTCCTCCCTAAACCCACTCCCTCCTTCTCCTTCTTATATACTCCCTTTCTTTCTAATCCCCCACACACATACTCACTATAAAACTCCATCCCTTTCCCAATTATACACACACACAATATACGCACATACTTCCTCCCTAAACCTATTCCCTCCTTCTCCTTATATACTCCCTTTCTTTCTCATCCCCCACACCTATACTCGCTATCCTTACACTCAATCCCTTTCCCTATTATACACACTCAGTACACATAGATCCTCCCACCCTAAAGATTTCAAGTTATAAGGAGGAAATACAAACGAAGGAAAGGAATTGTAGACTTTACCAGGGAATAGGATGAAAGACTAAAGGTTCTGGCCAACTCTTGCATAGGGAAGTTGGATGTCACAGGTCCTTCCTCGTATATACTCCCTTTTATTCTCTTACCACACATATACTCACTACGATAAGTCCATCCCTTTCCCTACTTTCCCACCACAGACTTAAGGGCTAATGTGACGGAGATGAGCACCTAGGCCACGCGCAGCTAAAACATATGACCCTCAACACCACCTAACTTTACACACACAATAAGCACACTCCCTCCCTCCTTTCCCTTTCACAAACACTATCCATATACTTACGCTCGCAGTCAGGTGTGCTGCCAGCGAACCTCTCGTGCCTGATGACCCACTCCCCGTCCTCACACATGTACGAGAGCCTGGTGATGCCCTCGGCGAAGTGGTAACCCTCGTGGCACCTCGCGTTGCACTCACTGTAGGGGAGACGAGCTGGTGAGCGAGGGTGAGGGAGGGAGAGGGAGATGAAAGAGGGCAAGGCAGGTCCGTAGAGTGTGAAGGTGCCTGCTTTATTGAAGGGACGAAGGGGTGGAGTACTCATAAAGGACAGAGATGAAAGAGGGCAAGGCAGGTCCGTAGAGTGTGAAGGTGATTGCTTTAGTATTGAAGGGACGAAGGGGTGTAGTCATAAGGGACAGAGATGAAAGATGGCAAGCCAGGACCGTAGAGTGAACATGTGTGTAGCTGAATGAAGGGATTGGTTGATGATTGGTGATAAAGGAGGACAAAAGAGAGAAGGTAGAGTTGAACAGTTGTGAAAGGTGGAAGATGATAAGCAAAGAGGGAAGAAATAAACAGTCGTGAAAGTTAATAAACATGAATAGGCTTACATATGTGGAGGAGGAAAGTGGAGGATAGGGCGAAGAGACGAAGAAATGGCGAGGTTTTACTAAGAAATGAAGGAGGAGGAGGATTAGGAGATGTTTGCAATACTCACTCTCTACCGCAGAAGATCTTGGAGTTGGCCGGCGTCGGGGGCTTCTTGGAGCAGGTCTGGCGGGGCGGGGCCTTGGGGACCTCGCACGTCGGCCCCTCCCAGTTATCGGGGCACTGACACCTGCTCGGGGCCAGGCAGATACCATTGTTCTGGCAGGGCGGGCGGCAGATGGCTGAGGGAGGGAGGGGAGTGGGGATTAAAACTGAGTGAAAAGGAGAAGAGGAACCAATAGAAAGGGAAGGAGAGAGAGAGAGAGAGAGAGAGAGAGAGAGAGAGAGAGAGAGAGAGAGAGAGAGAGAGAGAGAGAGAGAGAGAGAGAGAGAGAGAGAGAGAGAGAGAGAGAGAGAGAGAGAGAGAGATCATGGCTGAGAATGGAGGAGAAGGCGACATTGTACCTTAACAAATACAGAAACTCACACACTAACACTCCATTCCCCTTTTATTATTTTTTTAACTCCTCCTCTCTTCCTCTCATCTTCCTCCACCTTCCCTTCCACCCCCTCAAACAATAAAAGTTCCAACATAGTCACCCCCTTAAATAAACAAACACTCATCCTCTCCCTTCCCCCTCCCCCCCAAAAAGGGACCAAAACAAACAGGTACTCACGTTCACAGTCAGGCATATGGTCACCGCGATTGCCCCCGGCCACGACCCACTCTCCGTCATCGCAGCGCAGGAAGAACCGCCGCTCGCCCGTCGGGAACTGGTACCGGGAGTTGCAGACGGCGCGACAGCCTGAGTAGGGGGAGCAGTCGATCCTTCCGTTGGCTGGACTGGACGGCTCGGTGGTGCAGGCTGGGGCGATGCGGAATGGGGGGGAAAGAGGGAGTTGGTTACAGAGTGAAAAACGAAGTGAATGATGAGAAATGAATAGTGAAGAGTGTTGTTAGAGAGGAGGAAGGGAAGGCAAGGTAGAGGGCGGAGTGAATGAGGAGGAAGGGGAAAGGGTGGAATGGAAGATGGAGGGAAGAGAGAGAGAGAGGTTAGAGGGTGGAGAATGAAGTGAATGAGGGAGAGGAAGAGAGGGCAGAAAGGAGTTACGGGAGAGAGAGAGAGAGAGAGGAAGGGAAGGCAAGGTAGAGGGGTGGAGTGAATGAGGAGGAAGGGGAGAGGGCGGAATGGAAGATGAAGAGGGAAGAGAGAGAGAGAGGTTAGAGGGTGGAGAATGAGTGAGTGAGGAGGATAGGGGATAGGACAAAAAGGAAGATGAAGGGATGGAGTGAAAGACAGACAAGAAAATAAAAAAGTGGAAAATAGTTGAAGTGGATGCCCGATACGTTCTGCTGACCCCTAACTCCAAGCTCCTTTCATTTAACCAATCAGCTCCCATAGGCATAGCAGAGGGGGGCGTGGCTTCTGGGTCAGTTTAGTGTACGGTGAGTGTTTTTTTTTATAGTTTAGATAATTGGTTGGTGGAGGAAGATATGATGAGGCTGAACATCACGGAAGAAATGGCTGTGGACCGGCAACAGAGGAGGAGGCTCATATCCCGTCCAACCCCACCATAGGGAATAAATGGACGTTAAGCGATGATGATGATGATGATGATTTAGATAACTGGTTGGTAGGTTAGGTTTTGGTAGCTAGGTAGGAGTTGGTTGTTTTGTATATAGGTAGGTTAGTTGATTGGTTTGGTTAAGTTCCTTCACTCTGACGCTAAAACAGTCATCCTCGGGGGAACGTAGATAGATAGACAGAGAGAGAGAGAGAGAGAGGAACTATGGCAGAGGACAAGAGAGAGAGGGAAGAGAGGAGACATTACGACTGAGGGAAGGAGAGAAGAGGAACACGTGATCGGGGCGCGGGTGAAGTACTGGCGCGCGTCTCACCTCTCTGTGTCTCGGGGACTCGCAGGTAGCTGGTGCTCTTGGTAGGGATGTCAGTTCTCCGGGCCAGCTCGTGCTCCTCCTCGTAGTCCTCGTCAAAGGTCTCCGCCTCCGGGTCCGCGATGCCGCTGAACACTCTGTTGATGTCCTCGGCTGATGTCACCCTCCGCGGCGGCCTCGAGGGAAGGGAAGGAGAGGTTAGAGGAGCGCAAGTGGCAGGAATGTCATTGGTCAAGGTGTTTCAGGGCATGAGTCGAGAGCAGCGTGGGAGGGATGGAAGGAGCAAAGAGGTGACAAAGACTTAATTGTTCAGGTGAAGGCTGCAGGAGCAACTCACTTGGTGGTGGTGGAGGGGATGTTGCCGAAGAATATTTTGGACAGTTCGTCCGGGATGGGGTACGGCAAGTTTCCGCCGGCCAGGGGCTCACCGAGGCCCGTGGAGCTTGGAGGAAGGTAGGGAGCGGAGCCGCCCTCGGGTTGGAACAAGTTAGGGAAGTTGATATCAGTTGGAAACTTGATGGACGATGATCCAAAAGCGCCTGTGCCCGGGGAACCAAGGCCGCTGGTGCCGGGGGAGCCGAAGGTGCTGGCCCCCGGGGAGCCGAAGGCACTGGCTCCTGGGGAACCGAAAGTGCTGCCCCCAGGAGAACCGAAGGTGCTGGACCCCGGAGAGCCGAAGGTGCCGCCGCCCGTGGCGCTGAAAGTGTTGCCGCTGGACCCGGGGAAAGGAGGCAGGAAGGAGGAGAACTGGCTGCTGGAGGACGAGGGTCTGGAGGCCGACGACCCACTGCTGCTACCGCCGAAGAAGGAACTCGAAGATCCACCGAAGCGTGAGGAGCCAGATTCGGGCGTGAGGCGTAGGCCACCGCCTTGTGCCGCGCCGGTGAAGGACGGGATTCCCCCCTCTGAATAATCAACTCCCTGGGGACGGCCAGGCGGCGCAGGTACCCCCGGCCGTGCCGCCCCTGGACGCACAGCTGGGACCCCTGGACGTGAAGCTAAGTTGGTCCTTGAATTGAAGAACCCAGGAGAGGAGTCGCGGCTGCCAAAAGTGGAGGAGCCATCCGGAAAGACAAATGAAGAACTTGGGGCGCCACCCTTGCCGACACCAGCCGGCCGGGACCCGCCGGATCCCCCTAGGAGGGTGCTGAAGCCCGGCATGCCACTGAACTGGAAGGCCTGCAAGCTGTCATCATCGGGAGCACTCCGTTCCGTTGTGCCCTCATCCAGGAAGGAATCTGGGCCTCCTCCAAAGCCAGGGAAAGGCGGCGGCTGGGGCCTGGATCCAGGAGGGCTGCGGGACCCACCCTTCCTGGAACCGAAGCCCTTGGAGCCGCGGAAGGCTGACGTCGCTCCAAAGCCAGGGTAGCCCGCGAACGGTGACCTGTGTGAAAGACTGTTCTAGCGAGTGTTGCGAGATGCTTCCGCGCCCCACGCCACCCCAAGGCGATATCAACCCCCCCCCCCCCTCCTTGCCTCCCTTCAGCCCATTCACTACCACCCAGCGTTACCATATTATCGTACTCAAAACATCGCATTCATCAGTTCCAGGGCCCAAAACTTTCGTAGCCACACAGATAACGCGATTCTAGGTGAAGTTATCGTTAAAAGCGTTACTTGTTGGTGTTTGTTGCCTATAACTGTGAGTCAAAAACAGAAAAATACGATGTGCTGAGTGGCTGAGTGCGATAATTTGGTAACGCTGCTACCACCCAATACCCTGAAGACGCTCCCCGGTCCAGCCTCCCCTTCAACGCGGGGACTTACTCTTCGTCGTTGAGTTGGTCTCGCCGGAATCTGCTGAACTGCTGCGTGGGGTAGTACGTCCTCTGCGGCCTGTGTGGGCAGAGAGGGAGCACTCACTTACAGCCACGAAGGACAAAACACCACAACGACCTACACCGCCCCCCCTCTCCTGACGATGAGCTCCACGCTAGAGCTAAGCGCTGATGGCTGGGGGCGTAGTAAAGTCTTTCCTTGACAATTTCGGATGTTGGTATCGGATAAAATTATGGTTCAGGCCGAATTTTTCTATATACTTTTTTATCATAGTCATTACGATTTAGGAAGAACAACGGAATGAGGGAGAGCAGATATATATGAACCAAAAAATATCACACACACACACACACACACACACACACACACACACACACACACACACACACACACACAGACAGGCGGGCAGGTGTGCAAGATAAGTGACGATCGACGAATCACCTGACACCTGCGCCGCGCCGTCCATCTCCCGTTCCATAGCTGATAAGAGGCCAGGTGTGGACGGAAGGGCGCCTATCAAGGGTACGTGCGTGCGGGCAAGGGAGCGGGGAGGGTGCAGGATCGAGGGAGGGGGGGGGGGGAGGTAGGTGCGTGGCGGGCGTGTGTATAGTGATAGATAAGACTCCTAATGCCGCGCCGAGCCGCTACAGTGACTGCCTAGAACTCCTCGCGAAGATTTTGCCCCAGCTATTACTACTACACCTAAAGGTGGTGGTGGTGGTGGTGGTGGTGGTACTACTCCTCCTGCTGCGACCACTACTACTACTACTACTACTACTACTACTATTACCACTACTATTACTACTATTATCACTACTACTACAACTACTACTACTACTACCACTACTACTACTACTACTACTATTACCACTACCACTACTATTACTACTACTACTATTACCACTACTACTATTACCACTACTACTACTACTACTATTACCACCACTACTACTACTACTACTGCTACTACTACTACTACTATTACCACTACCACTACTACTACTACTACTACTACTACTACTACTATTACTACTACTACTACTACTACTACTACTGCTACTACTACTACTACTACAAAATCATAATGATTGTATTAGAAAACAATATCAATAATATAATTTTTGCTGCTAAATCGTCTTTCGAACATGCACGTTTGCTGTTACCGGAATGTTATGAGCGGGGCCTTAGGGTCTTAAAACATTGGGGATCAGCTCAGTCCAGCCCAATAACCTTTAGATTTTCATCAGACTGGTGAGTGGCCGTGAATACATGACAAGAACGTGAACCGGACGGGATCGAACAATGCTTTCTGTACTCGATTTATCACTTCTGGAACCAATGAGGCGAAGTTATGTGTTGGCCACGCTTCTACCCTGGCTGGTTGATAAAGGTTACCTGGGGAAACCTGGCGAGGGTAAGCCATGATAACAGCCTCCCCTCCAGCGAGCCTGTGACCCGTGGATACTGCCCAGCAGTGGAGGCTGCGGCGGCGGCGACAAGAGTCAAGTAACCCTATGGTAGTACCTTTGGTGGCATTACTGTGGCGTGGCTGTTGTTGCTATAAAGCAACGGAGACATTTGAGAGTGCTCGAAGCTCACTTCTGTCTTCTTGGCCGAAGTAAGGTCCGGCAAAGAGCCTTCACAACCCTTGAATACGTTTTTCACAAATGATGAAACAGGTTGAAGATGCGGGTGGCGGGGCTGTGCCGTCTTTGGTTCAGGAAAGACAGGAGAAGAGTAAAAGTTCTCAGATGTATGGATATTTTTTGCCCTGGAACCTTTTTTTTTTACTTTAAAAGGATAAGGGCTATCAGGAAGGAGTTATAGGAGCATGATTAAAGAGTCAGGCATTGTGAATGTTAGCACTCAGAAAAGTTATTACCCATATTGCTAAGGTGAGAAAAAGGCCATTTTATGAGTAATGGATTCAAAGTCTCTGAGACTCCTGGACACACTGCTGCTGGGAACACCCCGTTACCTTGGGCCAGGCGGGCCGCGGCGCTGCCAGGCCTCGGTGCTTCGTGAGCTGTGTCAGGCACCACTCGAAGCGGGGGTGGCGGCGGGGCGAGTTTCATTATTACATGCGATTTCAGATATTCCACGCTATATACATATATATATATATATATATATATATATATATATATATATATATATATATATATATATATATATATATATATATATATATGGCAGCGATGATCATTATGTTTGGGCGCTTCACACACCGACACACACTGCCCCACGCGGTGCCTGGGCTGCGTCACGGTCGCGGCACAGCAGCTCGAGCAACGCATCGCCGCCGGGCACTGCGCCCCGCGACAACACTGCACGCTGGGCACCTGAGGGGCCGTCCGTCACAGGGGCATGCAATTCAAGGAGGACGTCGTGTCCGTGACGTTGTTTCAGCCGACAGACAATCTACCTTCGATAAAACATAAGCACCACCGAGCTATTGCCCTCCCCAGCAAGTCGGCTGAACACAGTCATCGGACGCGGCGTCACCTGAAACACAGACCGACGTGACGGCGACTCGGGGAGACTCACTGGTCTTGGGGGTTGAAGTTATTGGAGCCGAGGAAGGTCTTG
This sequence comes from Eriocheir sinensis, assembly GCF_024679095.1. NCBI lineage: Eukaryota > Metazoa > Arthropoda > Malacostraca > Decapoda > Varunidae > Eriocheir > Eriocheir sinensis. The sequence goes on along the minus strand of NC_066566.1, from coordinate 4,542,006 downwards.
GACATGCCGGCTACGGAGGACTCCGGTAGTAACATCAGCAGGGGGAACACGAGGGCCAGGAGGGGGCCACAGAGGCTCGCCCTCGGGGAGAAGTGGGCCACCATCTTGGGGAGCGATGGCCCCGCACGTTATGAAAAACTCCTAGACGCCGCACTAAGATTGGCTCATAGTTATGGCGTCGGCGAGGAGAATCGGTGAGGGGGACGCAGAAGTGGCTGGTGGGTGAATGCGGATCGGAGAGCAGCAAGGCGATGTTGGCTGGGCGAGTGGCAGACGCTGTGTGATCAGTCTGCTGACCTGCGGCGCTGTCCTGTGCTGGCGTCACGTGGATGTTGCCAGTTTTCCAGTTGCATGTAACCAATCCTAAGCCCCCTTCCCCTCCAGCTCCCCCACGTGACCATGGCCGCCTGCCCTCATCTCTTTACACTCGCGTCGCGCTGCCGTGTCGTCGCGTCCTTACTGACCCGAATCTTTGCCTAATCGGGTTTCTGAGACGCGAATAAAATCATTTTCGTGAACCCAACATTTGCATCCTGCCGGTTCCTCCTGCGGTGCCCCCCCTGCCCTGCCCTCCTTCCAGCCGCCCCCATCCCTGCGCAGTGCCGCCGCCGCCTCTCCACACGCTGAACGAAGGATTGAGGGCCAAGTATCTGCTCGTCACCGGAAGCTGATACCACGACACGCCCATCGGCTGTGTATTCCCCTCCTTCCTGCACCCTAATCACCCCTCTTCCCCTCCTCCCTGTACCCCACTCGTCCCTCTCAGCCCCTCCCCCTGGTCCTCTCTCCCACACCTTCGCCAGCATCGGTGAAGGGCGGGAGCAGCTAAGAGGGACAGAAGGCTTGAGATAAAGAGCTGGCGGGTAGGCGGGAAGGACAGGGATGCTGGGTAAGGATGGATGAGAGATGAAAATGGATGCCGAGAATGTCACCCGTCACCTACGTCAGTCTCGGCCTCAATATGATAGGAGGGACTCTTGCACCGGCGGAGGACTCACCCCCCACCCCCGCCCCCACCCCCTCCACCACCACCTCCTCCTCCCCGACACCAACGCCAACACCACCGCTCCCTATTTGGGGCTCTCGCTGCCTACGACGACTCTTACTACTGACCGCCGCGGAAAAATGGGTGACCTACACGTGGTGGTGGTGGTGGTGGTGTAACCTCTCTAACCCCTGCCCCCAATGTTTAGTTACTACGATCTCCACCACCACCACCACCACCACCACCACCACCTCCTCCTCCACTGTTCAGTATACTAATAATAGGTCACTCATCTCCTCCATTATCATTACCAGCTTCACCACCACCACCACCACTCCCTACAGCACCATCATCACCAGCTACACCACCAACACCAAAGTCCCGTACAATAATGTGAATCAACCCTAATGGGTTTTTTGTCTCCCTCCACCATATATATATATATATATATATATATATATATATATATATATATATATATATATATATATATATATATATATATATATATATATATATATATATATATATATATATATATATATATATATATATATATATATATATATATATATATATATATATATATATATATATATATATATATATATATATATATATATATATATATATATATATATATATATATATATATATATATATATATATATATATATATATATATATATACATATATTAGAGAAAAGAAGGCTGCTCAAGGGCGCAAAACAGGGGGGAAAACCCACAATGGCGCTGGTGATGGAAGCGGTGTTCAGCTGGTTTTCGAAATAGAGGCTGGAGCCATTTGGAGAGGTGTCTTGATACTCCTCTCTTGAAAGTGTTCAAGTCGTAGGCAGGAAGAAGTACAGACTATCGAAGGTTGTTCCAGAATTTACCAGCGAAAAAGACGAAAGAGTTAAGATGCTGCTTAGCTCTTGTATAAGGGCTTGGACTCACACAGACAAACAGTGGGAGAGACAAGTGAGTTTTTTTTTTTTTAATAGGAATGAGGGTGGTGATGGTAGTGGCGTAACCTGAGAGATGTAAGAATAAACAACATGTGTGAAAGTACAGAAATTTGAGATGAAGAAAAGCTATTGGAGGAGTGGTGGTGGTGGTGGTGGTGGTGGTAGTGGTAGTGGTGGTAGTGGTGGTGGTGGTGGTGGTGATGTGTACTGAGAGGATTCGTCCATGAAAAAAGAGGTTAACAACAAAAAAAAGAGCTGATACCATTACTGCGGCCCCATCATCATCATCATCATCATCACCATCACCACCACAATCAGGTCCAGCTCAGATCCATCACCATCGCCAGCACCCTCATTACTAGGCCTATCCATTCATCATCATCGCCGCTTAAGAAGGTGAAGGTGAGGGTTGGGCCTTTAAACGTCACACTCACCTTCACCGTATTCGTTTATCACCATCACCATCGTCACTATCAATGTATTCGAAAATGAGAGGGATGCATGAAGTTTTTTTTTATACTTAACTATCATTGTTGCCATATTTGGTCGTCACTGTCATTCATCATTTGCCTCGTTGACTATTCACGGTCACTGTGTAGCCCTAAGCCTCATTCGCTCGTCCACTTAGATAACTTTTTTTTCGTATTTTTTTTATTTTACTTAATCTTTTTTTCCTCTATCATCTCCTTTTCCTCCTCTCTTATATATAATCAACTTTTTTTTCTTTTTTTTCCACCTCTATCTTCTGCTCCTGTATAGCCTACGCCTCATTCGCTCGTCCACTTAGATAGCTTTTTTTTCCGTATTTTTTTTATCTTACTTAATCTTTTTTTTCCTCTATCATCTCCTTTTCCTCCTCTCTAATATATAATCAACTTTTTTTCTTTGTTTTCCACCTCTATCTTCTCTTCCTGTATAGCCTACGCCTCATTCGCTTGTCCACTTAGATAACTTTTTCTTTTCGTTTTTTTTTACTTAATCTTTTTTTTCCTCTATCATCTCCTTTTCCTCCTCTCTTATATATAATCATTTATTTTCTTTTTTTCGCCTCCATCTTCTCCTATCTCTCACTCAGACACCATTAGTTTTTTCCTCTTTTTCACCTAGGCCTCCTCCTTCTCCTCCTAGGCCTCCTAATTCCCCTATTGGCGATAAAATGACCCTGACCGTACTCTCCCTTTGGGCATTTACCAGTAATGACAATAAAGATTAACGAGGCCGATGGTGATGATGATGACGGTGGTGATGGTGATGGTGGTGATGTTTGACCGACCGTCTCTAAATCCTTATTACCCAACTCGGAGGGGTATGGGGAAGAAGGGGGGCGGGGGGGGGAAGGGGAGAGGGCGGGGCAATTTGGTTAGTGTGGGGGGTACACGTGTTATTGGCAGGAATAGGGATGGGGTGGATGGGGCTGCGTGAGGCGGGGCGGGGCAGTGCGGGGCGGGGCGGAGAGGCTGGGGCGTGGTTGAACTCAGGTATAAGAGGTGAGAGTGGGCAGGTGAGGCGTTACAGTGTGTGGAGGAGTCTCGAGGTACACACAGAAACACACACAAGTACACACGCAAGAAGAGAAGACGTCTTTGAGTGTGTGTATGTGTGTGTGTATGTGTGTGTGTGTGTGTGTGTGGATTCTAAACGTACGCACACACGCAAATACGGACATACGTAAGAAGTGAGGGTTGTTTTGAGTACGTGTGTGTGTGTGTGGAGAATCTACCACCACCAACAACAATAACAACAACAACAACAACAACAACGAGTCACAAAGGGAGATAAGATACATACACAAACACACATGCAAACATACATTCAAAAGGAGAAGGTTGTTGTTTTGAGTGTGTGTGTGTGTGTGTGTGTGTGCGTGGAGGCTAAACAAACAAACACACACACAAACAACGTGCACACACACAAAGACACGTAATAGTTGAGGATTATTTTATGTGTGCGTGCGTGTGTATTGGTGTGTGTGCGTGCTTGTATGTGCGTGTGTATGTCTGTGCCTGGCTACTGAAAATGTAAAGGAAGGGTTTATAGGAAGAATTATGAATCCTTAGACCAAAATCATGACTCTTGTTGCCACGAAGTCACATAGAAGGAGGAAAAGCATGTCCCCGCAGTGCCACCAACGCCTTGAGTCCCTCCCTCTCCTCCACCTCGTCCTCGTCCTCGTCCTTGCTGGTGAGTAAGTCAAGTGTTTTAACAAGGAAATATGTGTCCTCTGTATCATTTTTTTTCTGTATCTAGCACGCTTATTTTTTGTCTTCTTCCTTTCTCTTCAATATTTAGAGTTTAGTTTGATGCCTATTCTAATTATCTTCTTCCCTTACTAATGATCTGAATTCAAGAGTCAGGTGTTAAAAGTCTAATTCTTGCCTTGTTGCTTGCTGGTGAGTATTATGTCAAGTGTTTTAACAAGTCGGAAATATGTGTTCTCTGTATATCTTTTTCTGTATTTAGCACGCTTATTTTTGCTTTCTTCTTCCTCTCTCTTCAATATTTAGAATTTAGTTTGATGCCTATTCTAATTATCTTCTTCCCTTACTAATCTAAATTCTGGGGTCAGTTACTAAAAATCTGATGTTTGCCTTGTTGCTTCACTTCAAGGTGCTAAATACTTCCCCACTGATGATATTCGTTTACCTCCTCCACTATTTCCAGGATTTAAAATTTAGTTTGGTGCCTTTCATGATTATCTTCTTCCGTTGCTAATCTGAATTGTAGCGTTAGTTGTTAAAAAAATATGGTTCTTAAAAAAATATTAATGAAAAGTATTGTTCTTATTTCAAGGTGCTAAATATTTCCCCACTGATGATATTTTTTTCCTCCTGCACTATTTTCAGGATTTAAAATTTAGTTTGGCGCCTTTCATGGTTATTTTCTTTCGTTGGTAATCTGAATTCTACCTCATCAACGGTAAACGGTAAAATATAGTTCTAAAAAATAAATAAATGGAAAGTACGGTTCTTATCCTTATCGTTTCAAGATTCTCAACATCTCCCCCTCAAAGATATATGTCACATCATCCAAATTCCCTTTCGTGTTCTTTCATATTTCCCTTTTGCCTTCAATACGTCATTTTACTGCTTATTTGAGGGGGACGTCCACGGGTAATTAGTGAAAAATCTTATGTCTGCTTTCGGTTAACTTTTTTTTTAATGTATTTATTCTCTTATTACACGAACAGTCAGCCTCGTCACTGTTACCACCACGGCTGCTCCCTCTCTCATATATAAAATCTCAAATGAATTCAAACCAGACGGGATGGCAACTCGTATCTGAAGTGTGTCCCTTTCCCCTTCTCTCCCTCTCTTTCTATAGCGCCTGTGTCATCGCTACGGGGCCCGGAGGAGGCAGACTGGCTGAGTACAAGGGTGAGTAAAGGAGGTATTACACTGGGCATATTTTCCGTGGATCTTCAGTCAAACCACGATTTCCGCTGGCGTGGTTCTCATATTTCCGTGGTTTTCTGACGAGTCCACGATCTTCCAAAGCTACATTAGATTACACTGAAGGACGACGGTATTACTCACCATCATCATTAGCAGCAATAACAAGAAACCAATGTGAACCAAGCCAGCGGAAATCGTGGTTTGACTGAAGATTCACGGAGAATTTGCCCAGTGTAATAGGTCGGTATTTTAAGATACTTTCCCTTCCCACATTAACTATTTCTAAAGGACAAAGAAGGGATTAATCGGGTTCTAATGAGTGTTTTTCTAGGTTCATGCTACTGAAGAAGGGTCAAACTACCACCAGGATCATAAAACTACTCCTGGAAATGCCCTGAACTCATACGAAAGCCTTGGCAAATATGTGAACTTCGGAGACAAAATGTTTTAAAATAGGACCCATAGCCCCTTAACGCGTCTCCTCTGTTACCAAGCAAAACACGATATTACAACAAGGTGTCCGCTTGGTTCACTCTTCCGTACGCATCCTTCCAAGTAACATTAAAATCAAGAGAAAATCTACTCCAGAAAATTGGTCCCAGGAAAAAAAATAAATAAATAAAAAAAAAATAAACATAAGGGATGTCAATCAGGCTCATAATCTCAAACATCTCGAGGTTTACGCGTCCACATATAATAAAGCTTTGGTAGAGATTGTGGGTATTTCCACGGGTAGTTTTATGAGCTCAGTGATAATTTCCCAAGGCTTCTGCACAGGGTTGGAAAAAAAAATCATGATTTTCCTATAATTTTTTTTTTTATTTGATTCAAATCGGATTTTTTTTTTTAATTTAAATAGATTTTTTTATTTAAATGATTTTTTTTTTTTTGCATTAATCCTTGTTTGTTTCAACTGATTATTTGTTTCAGCCTTATGAGGCCATTATCTTGTATTAAACTTGGCCAGTGTTAAATGAAGCCAAAATTTAATATACATTACCCAAGATGAGTTTTTCACGTAAAAATCAAAAGTAGAACTAATACTGAATTTTTTTTATGCTTTTGAATATTTTTCTTGTAAGAGATGACAATGATTCACTGGTGCCTGACTTGCTACAGGACCAGTACAGGATCAGTGCAGGACAAGTAGGCTTGATACTTTTCATGTTCAACTGGTTCGTATGTTCTTCCTTCTTCCTTATATATATATATATATATATATATATATATATATATATATATATATATATATATATATATATATATATATATACATATATATATATATATATATATATATATATATATATATATATATATATATATATATATATATATATATATATAATTTAAATCATTAGATATTTTACTCTTGATATAACACTTAAATCATTTTAAATACAGTATATTTATTTTTGATTTAAATCATAATTTTTTTTAAAATCTAATTTAAATCCATTTAAATCCCTTGCTTTAAATCATTTGATTTAAACCAAAACCATCCAGCTTCTGCACCATGAGTGTGAAAAAACACTCGTGTAAACCCGACTGATGTATTTTGTGACCTGGAATTGTTTGCTGTGGGAGCCAAAAGCGTCTGAGCCCTACACACGGGGAGGCGGTGGCTGAGTGGTCAGCCTGCAGGCGCGGTGTCCTGGAGGACCCGGGTTCAAGTCTCGCCCGGCGATACAAGTTGACAATTTTCAGTCATCGCCGTGTGGCTTACGGCTGTCCACATGTTGTCCTAACGACCACCTATCAACCCGGACTCTAGCGAAACTCTCTACAGAGGATCAAGTAGAGCTTCGAAGGAGGGAAGCAAGAGCCAAGCAAGAATGGCAATAAAACACATGTCTGCGCCACTAATGGGCTGGGGCCGACCAATAGACCCTTTTATGAGAGCCTACCGGAGCTATAGGACAGTAAAGAAAATACACATCACTGGTCTGTGAGAACTTGAAAAATAAACTATAAGCATACTACTACTACTACTACTATTATCACTACTACTACTACTACTACAGAGAATATGGCAGGGGTGGATGCTTCAGTAGCGAGGTGGCGGCACACTTGCACTCTGCAGCAAACTCTCTTATCGCTAGCCTGCACAGAGCTGCCCCAACCGACCTCACACACACACACACACACACACACACACACGCACGCACACGGGTCAGCTCAAATTCGACCAAGGCTGCCACGGCCCCTTCGGTTCAAGAGCGTGCTTTCCCAATGGTGTCACTTCGTTATCGGGGGTGTTGTTTGTTGCCCTTTATATACGTCTGTCTGTCTGGTCTTCATGATGTTGTTCTTTCCGTTTTTGTTTTTTTATATGTCACGTTTTTCTTCCTCTCCTTTTCCTTTTTCTCTTCTACGTCTTGCTATCATTCCTGTTCTTCATTTTTTTTCATCTATTTTCCTTCTGATTTATTATATTATCGTTTTATCCGTTATCTTAATCGTCTTCCTTCTTCTTCGTTTTCCTCTTCTTCTTTTCCAGTTTTTCATATCAATCGCATTTTGTTTGTTTTTTGTTTTGTTTTTACGTTGTGCATTTAGCGCCGGTAGGTTTTCATGATGGGATCTGTTGGTCGACCCCAGCCCATTAATGGCGCAGGCAAGTACTTTATAGTGGCGCCATTCTTGCTCTTCTTTCTCTCGTTCTGGTCCTCCTCTTCATTCTTAATATTATTCCTATTCAATTTTATTTTTTTCTTCACCATAATTTTTTTTTTCTGCCTGACGGATTTTTTTTTTCCAAACTGGGAATTTCTACAAAAAAAAAAAAATCCTCTTCGTTGCTCTTCTTACATCTTTCATTTTTCATTTTTTTTCTACTCTTTCTCATCCTCTTTCTCTTCCCCTTACTCCTCTGTGGTAGTATCTGGTATTATTCTATTTCTCTGTTTCCTTTTTGATATATTAACCCTTCTTCTTCCTCTTCCTTGCTATCTGTTCATTCTCTTAATCTTTCTTCTTCCTTTTTCTTGAATTCCCACACTTATTTTTTTCCATCTCTCCATTTACAAGTTACTCATTATCTATTCTCTTTTTTCTTTTTTCATTAACCCGTCTTCTTCCTCTTCCTTTCTTTCTGTTCATCCTCTTAAATCTTTCTCCTTTCTTTTTCTTGAATTCCCACACTTATATTTGCAATCTCTCCATTTACAAGTTACTCATTATCTATTCTCTTTTTTTCTTTTCTCATTAACCCGTCTTCTTCCTCTTCCTTTCTTTCTCTTCATCCTCTTAATCTTCCTTCTTTCGTTTTCTTGAATTCCCACACATTTTTTTTTCATCTCTCCATTTACAAGTTACTCCTTATCTGTTCTCTTTTATTTTCTTTTTTCATTAACCCGTCTTCTTCCTCTTCCTTTCTTTCTGTTAATCCTCTTTATCTTCCTTCTTTCTTTTCTTGAATTCACACACTTATATTTTTCATCTCTCCATTTCCAAGTTAATCCTTATTCTCTTCTTTTTCTTTTTATTTTTTCCTCTAACTCTCCTCAGGCTAAGTTATGTTTCCTGTTATGATGGTTAATAATGCAGGAAGCCTCGTTGTAAGTGCATAACTTTTTATTTTATTATTTGGTCTCCTGTATGACTTTTCCATGTTTGTTCTTCCTCTTCTTCTTCCTCCTCCTCCTCTCTGCTTCTTCATCTCAGCATTTTTCCCCTTTTACTTTCTTTCTTTTTCTTTCTTCTTTTTCCTCTTCTTCTTCCTTTTCTTCTTCTTTTTCGTTTCCTTTTTCTTTCTTTCTTCTTTTTCTTCATTTTTCCTCTTCTTCATTCTCTTCTTCCTTTTCTTCTTCTTTTTCGTTTCCTTTTTCTTTCTATTTTTCTTCTTCTTCTCCTTCTCCTCCTTATTCTTCTTCTCGTTGTTATTACTCTTTCTCTACTACTACTACTACTACTACTACTACTACAACTACAACTACTACTACTACTACTTCTACCATTACAACCACTACACAATTTCCACTTCTTTTTTCCTCCTCCTCATTTCAACTGATAGCCGCATTTTATTTAATTTCCCTCTTCCTTCCCTTATCTCCCCTTTTAACGGTAACACTTGCCCTTCACCCCACGCTATTGACCCCTCCTCTCCACCTCCTCCTCCTCCTCCTCTCCGGCTCCTTTCGCTCCCACAAGGTCACGAAGAGATGGTCCTCCACTTTACCTCTTGCGAAGTCGGACTGATGACACGGTTTTACATCTCGGCTGGCGGGGAGGAAAGGGGTTGGGGGAGGGGAGGGGAGGAGGAGGAGCGGGGAAAGGGGGGTCGGAGGAGAGGTAAGGGAAGGAGTGAAGGTGGAAAAAAAAGAGGAAAATAAGGAGTGAGGGTGGTAGATAAAGAGACAGGAAGGGAGAAAAGAAAGCGAAGGAAAGATAAAGGGGAGGGAGAAAGGAGGAAGAGGCAGAGGGGGAGAGGAAGAAAGCGAAATGGAGAGAGAAAAAGGAAGAAAGTGAGAGAAGAAAGCAAAAGGGAGAGAAAATAAAGGAAGAGAGAGAGGGAAAGAAAACAAAAGGGAGAGAAAAAAAGGAAGAGAGGGAGAGAAGAAAGCAAAAGGGAGAGAAAATAAAGGATGAGAGGGAGAGAAGAAAGCAAAGGGAGAGAAAAAGAGGAAGGGAATTGAGGGACGCAGGAAAAGAGGAAGAAGGCAAGAGGAGAAAAAAAGAGAAGAGGAGGAGGCAGGGAGGAAGATAATTGAAGGAGTAAGGGAGAGAGAGGAGGCAAGGAAGGAGAGAATAAGACAGAGATGAAAAATGAATCAGAGAGAGAGCGAGAGAGAGAAAAAAAAAGAGGCTGAAAGGAAGGGAGATAGGGAAAGGAGGGAACGGGGCCATAGGAAGGGTAGGTGGGTAGGTGGTGACCCGTTCCAGGTGACCTCTGACCCCCCGCCCCTCTGACCCGCCACTTAGTCTCCCTCTGTCAACAAACGGAGATGATTGGGCGTCATTACCACCGGCGGGGCACGAGAGGGAGGGACGCCGCGGGTACCTGGATAAGAGCTGTTTGCATCTCGACTCGGGTGTGGCCAAGGTCGGGTATCTATAAGGGTCATACACACCTTTCGCCACCCGAGTATATACGTAGGATTTGTGGGGGCATTTCCATGGGTAGTTTTATGACCCTGGTGGTAGTTTGACGATGTTTCTGCGCCGTGAACGTAAAGAAACATTTATGCCTAAAACTCCTTCTTGGCAAAAGCGATTGCGCGTGGACGCCAAAATGAGAGAGAGTACGGCAAGTTGGGGGTGGGGCTTTACACTCCCCCACATTTGATAAGGCTGTCGTAGAAGTGGTAGATATCTATATGGGTAGTTTTAATAGCCTAGTCACCCTAGTGGTAGTTTGACAGAGCCTCAATACCATGAACGTGAAAAGGGCACTCGCGAAAACCCCAACCTTTGAGCCCTTTGGAAATAGCTGATGTAAGAGGAAGGAGCGTTTCAGAATACCGACCGGACTGAAAATAGTACACGTAAAAACAAAGTACCTGTAAACTCTATAATCTTACATATAAGTCAACGAAGTTTTTTTTTTTTCATTTAACGTAGGAAAAAAAAATGTACTTATACACGTTTTAAAACAAGATTAAGATTATTACAATGATTATATTATGAATGATTCTGAATATGGGTAAGATGAGGAACAATATATATGTTACCACGGCTCATTAAATTCCTTTCTACAATCTACAGGGCACGTTTGGAAAGTACAGCAGCAACAACAACAGCAACAGCATCCTACCCAGACTGCTGACCACGCGAGGGAGGCAGATTCTCCCTCTGAACAACATCTCCCACCCCTTCCCCACCACCTCCAGGCCCCTCTCCCCTCTCCAACACTCTCCCCACACCCCCAAACACCATCACCGAGCCATGCCCTCCACAGCCAACCTCAAAGACCTACACCCACCGCCTCGCGCCAACCCGACAGCAATACCAATGAAAGTCAAGGTTGGTGAAGGGACAACAGAAGGAAAGGTGGGGTGATACTGGCAACGAGTGTAGTTCTGGGGACGATAGGTATTGGGGGCAAGGTTCTTAGGTGATACTGGGAATGAGTGAAGTTCTGGGGACGACAGGTATTGTGGGCAAGGTTCTTAGGTGATACTGGGAATGAGTGTGGTTCTGGGGACGACAGGTATTGTGGGCAAGGTTCTTAGGTGATACTGGGAATGAGTGTAGTTCTGGGGACGACAGGTATTGGGGGCAAGGTTCTTAGGTGATACTGGGAATGAGTGTTGTTCTGGGGACGACAGGTATTGTGGGCAAGGTTCTTAGGTGATACTGGGAATGAGTGTTGTTCTGGGGACGACAGGTATTGTGGGCAAGGTTCTGTTATGATACTGGGAATGAGTGTAGTTCTGGGGACGACAGGTATTGTGGGCAAGGTTCTTAGGTGATACTGGGAATGAGTGTAGTTCTGGGGACGATGGGTATTGGGGGCAAGGTTCTTAGGTGATACTGGGAATGAGTGTAGTTCTGGGGACGACAGGTATTGGGGACAAGGTTCTTAGGTGATACTGGGAATGAGTGTGGTTCTGGGGACGACAGGTATTGGGGGCAAGGTTCTTAGGTGATACTGGGAATGAGTGTAGTTCTGGGGACGACAGGTATTGTGGGCAAGGTTCTTAGGTGATACTGGGAATGAGTGTAGTTCTAGGGACGACAGATATTGTGGGCAAGGTTCTTAGGTGATACTTGGAATGAGTGTAGTTCTGGGGACGACAGGTATTGTGGGCAAGGTTCTTAGGTGATACTGGGAATGAGTGTAGTTCTGGGGACGACAGGTATTGGGGGCAAGGTTCTTAGGTGATACTGGGAATGAGTGAAGTTCTGGGGACGATAGGTATTGTGGGCAAGGTTCTTACATAGGCTTAGGTAAGTTGAGTAATACAACTGAAGGTATGTGAATAATCAGAAGAGTGGATTGAGAAGCGATCCTATACGATTTTTAGGGCGATTTATATTATTTGGGCAACGCTAATAGAGGAAGATTCGCCTTGGAGTTATATATCTGGGTGACGGTTCTGTGGGTGATATGCGTTTGTGGGATGATTCTTGAGTTTCCTAGGGCGAGAATTCTTGAAGTGGCAGTTTTTACGGTTCTTGAGCGAATTCTTGGGGTCATGGTTCGACGGATTGACGCGTATACTGGGGTGACCATTCTTTGAGTTGCGTTTTATTACGGTTCTTGAGGTCATGGTTCTTGGCCTCCTATATAGTGAAACGGTTTCTCGTATCGTAGTGGCAAAGAAGCTTAGATTTTTTTTTTTTTTTTTTTTTACAGCAAAGGAGACAGCTCAAGGGCACAAAAAAGTAAACATTAATAAAAAAAAAGCGCTACCTGCTGCTCCTAAAAAGAATCCAAAGAGGTGGCCGAAAGATAAGTCAGTTTCGGGAGGAGAGATGTCCTGATACCCTCCTCTTGAAAGAGTTCAAGTCGTAGGCAGGAGGAAATACAGATGAAGGAAGATTGTTCCAGAGTTTACCAGCGTGAGAGATGAAAGAGTGAAGATGCTGGTTAACTCTTGCATAAGGGGTTTGGACAGTATAGGGATGAGCATGAGTAGAAAGTCGAGTGCAGCGGGGCCGCGGGAGGGGGGGAGGCATGCAGTTAGCAAGTTCAGAAGAGCAGTCAGCGTGGAAATATCGATAGAAGATAGAAAGAGAGGCAACATTGCGGCGGAATTTAAGAGGTCAAGACTATCAGTATGAGGAGGAGAGCTGATGAGACGAAGAGTGCATACTCCATAAGGAGGGCGGGGCCCCTGTATATGGACAGAGAGATGAGATATGAAGTTTCCAGTTGAGATTTTGAGTTAAGGATAGACCGAGGATGTTTAGTGTTGAGACAGTTCGTTTTGGAAGAAGATCATCAATGAATAAAAAAAAATTTAGGCAACTTATCAAAACTGCTAATGAGAGAGAGAGAGAGAGAGAGAGAGAGAGAGAGAGAGAGAGAGAGAGAGAGAGAGAGAGAGAGAGAGAGAGAGAGAGAGAAGCTTAGCAAACTATTTACTTATCAAAACTGCCAATGAGAGAGAGAGAGAGAGAGAGAGAGAGAGAGAGAGAGAGAGAGAGAGAGAGAGAGAGAGAGAGAGAGAGAGAGAGAGAGAGAATGAATAAAAGAAAAAATGAACGAAAGAGAGAGAGAGAGAGAGAGAGAGAGAGAGAGAGAGAGAGAGAGAGAGAGAGAGAGAGATGGGAGATGGGAGGGGGGGAGGTCATCTCATTAATTAACAACCCAAACCAGTCCAATGCAAAATATGGCAAGGAAAGCAGAACAAGTGACTTACAAACACATGACTTAATAATAATGATACACACATGCGCTCAAGGCCATTAAGTGCAAGATAACCCTTACACAAGAACACACAAGGATGAACGAGGATGCTTTCAATGGCCTCTGCGTCTCACCAATCACTCTTCCCTTTTCACAGAACCTTGAGGAAAAAGAAAACGCTGGAGGTGTGAGTGCCAAGCGAAGGCCCAAGACTAACAGCACCCAAGTAACGTCACCGGAAGATAGGCATGCCCTTGCTCCTCTCCCCGGGCAGGAATCTCAGGGTCTCAGGGTCGGGACGCGGCCTCAGCACACCAGAAGGGAAGGCGCTGGCGTGGTGAGGAGGAGGAGGCGGAAAGGTGGGTTGTGAGGGAGTCCTGTTATCAAAGTGGGACGGACGTAGCTACAGCCGCCCTTGATTAGGATTTAAAGCTTGACCAGGAAGAGATTGAAGTCCTTGTCTGTGTGTGTGTGTGTGTGTGTGTGTGTGTGTGTGTGTGTGTGTGTGTGTGTGTGTGTTATATTATCTACTATCTACTGTTCTACTATCCTATACTACATACTTCTACGACTACTACTACTACTACTACTCCCACTGCTACAGAAATTACAACTATATACAGCTATTACTACTATTACTTCTCCTACTACTACTACTATTACTGTGACCCTTCTACAGGCCAGCCACACAAGAGGGTCAGCAGGAGGAAGGCAGCCTATCCACAGGTGCCCCTCACAGACAGCCACAGGAGGAGCCTCACCCCGGGGCCGCCCTACGACCACTACCGACGAATGGCACACGTGTCCTCAGGGGCCCCCGTCACCCTCTCCCCCAGCCCCCCCACCCGCCACATCCTCCCCATGCTGCCTCCCATTATCTCGCCTCGTAGTGGGTTGTCTCGAAGTAAAGCGTTCCCCACTTCGAGTCCTGCCCCTGTCACCTTTTTCAGAGAGGATGTTTCCCATGGACCTCCTCTTTATTTCTCACCCACTCCTCCTCCTCGCCCTTATCAACGACCTACCCCTTCTCCTCCTCCTCCTCCTCGTCCGTATCAACTCCCCACTCCTCGGCCTCTTCGTTTTCCTTCTCCCACACCTCCTCCCTTTGCTATCACTTCAGTACCAGTATCTCCCTCGCCCCGGCCGTCCCTTCCCTTCCCCACACTCCCTCCACACGATACTTCTCCCCCGCCAAAGCTCTCATTCTTCCGCCTTCCTGCACGCCATCGGAGGCCTAACTTGCGGCCCTCGAACTCACCCCATCGCCCCGGAGTCTCCAGTCTTGGCAGGAGCTCAACACCGCGACCTTTAGTTCAGTCTCCGCCGCCACCGCCTCCTTCCACAGTGCCCACCGCTCCTCCTCCACCACCACCACCTCCACCCACTCTCGCCCCCTCACCGCCACCACCCACCAGGAACCCCAAATCAAAAGGTAAGTCTATTCTGAGCCCCTGAGCAAAGTAGGGCCAGTCACAGTAAGTAAGTATTGAATGTGACTTTACCAATGAACATCTAACACCAGCAGTCGACCTCATTAACTGCCACCCTAAGTAAAGACAGTAAGAGATTAAAATAACTCTACCAATGAACTTCTAAAAGCACCAGTCAACTATAAGTACAAGAAAACAATATAGATATCAACAATCTCTTCCCCTTTTATCACCAGCTGCCATCAGGAGTAATAGAGCAGAGAAGGCAGACATACAGCAATGCAGCCTGAGATGATATTCGTATTTTGTTTTTTTATTTATATTTTGATTCTACCAACCATCAGAAGAAAAGCAGAAGAAGCAGAACTACCCCACCTATGCCAGCGTCCCTCACACCAGCTTCACATGCCGCGCCACCCCTCGCCCCGGCCTCTATGGGGATGTGGAGGCTGGCTGTCAGGTGAGTCAGTGTGTGGGTTTGTTCCCTTCGTCCCTTTCAAAGTCCGCGCATCTTCCGCCTCACCTCCAAGCTTCACGTAGATTTCCTTATTTTCTTGTACAGTTAGCCACAATTTAATGGCTACTTTATGAATGAAAAACTGAAAATGAGGAAAAACTGGAAATATGGGATTTTTTTTTCTACAACAAAGGAGACAGCTCAAGGGCACAAAAAAAAAAAAAAAAAAGGGAATAATAAAAAAAAGCCCGCTACTCGCTGCTCCTAAAAAGAATCCAAGGACTAACTTCCTTTCTTCTTCTTCTTCGTTAATCGTTCTTATTTTCCCTTATGGGGTTAAATGGATTGTGAGTCTCCCCCCAGCCTACTAACTGTACATGGCATATATTTTAGTTAAGCTTGGTGTTCCATGGTAGTGTTGACTTTCTTAGCTGACTGTATGCATCTGCTCGTTCATCGCCCTAGTCTCTCCCTACCCCAAGTCCACACTACCCCCTGAACCATCAGCCTAGCCTTACACCTATCTTCTCTAACTTCCCTTTGGTACCCTGCATAGGTGTGGCACGTGTGTGAGGCAGACGGACGCCAGCACTCCTTCCTCTGTCCCAACGGCACTGTGTTTAGCCAGCGTCTGCTCACCTGTGACTGGTGGTACAACGTGCACTGTGGCCATGACGGGGCCTCACACCTCACCTCCATACATGACTCAGGGCTACAGGAAAGCTACAAGAGAGCAAGTAACGTCTATGGGAAGAAGATGACCTACAAACCAATCAAACCTTACTTACCGAACTACGAGGCACCGGTGACTCCTAAGAGGCAAAGCGAGGCCTCAGGTTCTCCAAGCACCGATCTCGGCCAGAACCAGCGAGGGCACTCACCATTGCCGCGCATCCGAGTGCTCAACTCCGGCTATGGTGCCTTTCCCAGGTTTCAGCTGGAGGGCAAATTCAAAACACTGTGGCTTAGGTAAATGCATAAGTGAGTAATGCTTAACACAATTATGTGGGTCCATAAAAGTATATTGTATAAAACAAAGTGGTGAAAGCTCATGCATAGTAGTGAGGTGATGGCTCCAGGTAATGAAGCTTTGTGTTGTTTATATATTTAAACTTATAAGCCCCTCACAGCACAGGGAGGTACCAAAGTCAATCTGTCTACTATTCCCAGTTTTCTTCCTTCATACTACTTATATGCTCTTCCAATACTGTCTCCCAACACTGCAACACCTCAAGCTTGGTATTATTTTTCACATCCTTTTCTACTTATGCCTCTCCTGCCCTGTGCTGCTGTTGTCTTCCAAACCTCCTCCTTCACTTCTACTGACAAGCCAAGTTAAATGATAAGAAACTGGAGTGGAAACGGAGTCAACACAAATTTTATTCTAAACACTGCTTTAAGTTTTTAATAATTCTCAACAGTAAGCCTGAGCGTTTAGGAGTAGTGGGGAAAAATACCAGCAAGTGCCAGTTGTCTAGTCTCCATTCCTGTTTCCACCACCACCTCTTACTGTAGGAAGTGGATAACATTACAAAGTAAAATGTTAGTTCATAAGCAGTATTTATTTTTCATTGGTAGACATTGTTCCATCCTTCTAAACATTCAAAAAGACTTGTGCTTTCTCTCACTCTCTCTCTGCTCTCTTAACAACTGAATGCAATACCACTTGAGTGCATACAGTGCACACACACACACACACACACACACACACACACACAGTAAAACAAACATACATTCAGCTAACTTATCACATTATCACAGTTAAAATTGCAACAAACAGTGAATTAAGTATGTTATGAGAAATTTGTATTTGAGTCCCCGATACCTTATATACTATTTGGTGCATGCCATATATATATATATATATATATATATATATATATATATATATATATATATATATATATATATATATATATATATATATATATATATATATATATATATGCATCCATGTATTAGGATGAACAATATCACCAGTGTTGGCACAAACATCTTTATTGGTTGATGTTTTATTCTCGCCTGAATCAGCATCAGGACTAGATTAGTATAAAATAACGTTCATGCAAAAATGGAAACATCGGCCAATAGATATTTGTGACAATGCTGTCCATGTGGTTCATCCTATGTATTCTAAAACCTTGAATAAAATAGCTTTTTTTAAATTGAGCTTTAAATCAAGATGCTACATACTCCCCAAAACCAGTATCCATGATTGGAATACAGCAAACAAGGCTGCCTTTGTATGATTATCAAAGAGGCCTTGTGGAGTCCACCCCTCAGTGCCACACAGTACAGTCTTCCTGGCAGCCAGACTGCTTGGCCGTCAGTTAGATTGCATGGTGTGAGGATGGAAGTGGACTGGGTAACACTTAGTTAGTAATTACGTACAATGGCATTCAACTACTCACACAATGTAGTATTAATGGAAAAATCTGAGTACTAAACACTGATACCAATTAAAATACATAGTACATAATTACATAAATTCATATCACAATAAAACTGAATATTCTAGTGATGTACAAAAATATTGCATTGTTGATGAACATCATACAGAAGAGGAGACACACCTACTTGTATATAACACTGCACAATGTCAATACAGAGGAGTAAATACAATGAGTGGGCGGAATAAATATAATCAGTGAGTAAGCTGGAATACATTATGGAAGGAATAGCTCAAGACTCATCAACACACCTTTGAGAACTAGCATGGTAACTATGTAGTTCATGATAATGAAAATCATCAATTTCAAACCAACTTTTACAACTACTCTCCACTCAGTGTGCCAAAGATCCCTGACACAAGTATAATCATGCACTGTATCCATGTGACACCTGACTTGGGGTTCATTGAAGAATATAATAAAATGTACAGCACAAAGTGTGACAACTTTCTTGAGAACATTCACATATATTACTGCACCTTATGGACTGTCTGTTTGGTCCACAGCATGTTAGTAAAACTTAAGTTAATCCAACACTACAGATAATCTATGTGGTCCTTTCATGACAAACTTGTACTGCTGACACACAACACTAGAGTGTTGTACACAACTACAGAGATCCATCTAACTACTTGGCTATCTAAATATATATTAGATTTATCATTATTGGTCTGAGGAGAGAAAAAGAGATGGATATTCTACTCACTGGCTTGAAAGGTACTGTAGCTGTCTGAGCCTCCTGTCTCCTGCTCCAGGATACTGTTGAGTGCAACGCTGTGCTTGCTCTTGATGCCCTTCCAGGAGTGCCGTGAGTAGGTGAAGTAGGCCTCAATCTCACTCAAGCTGTGGCCCTTTGTCTCTGGCACCAAAAAGTACACCAGGATCAGGCCCACCACACACACGCTGGCATAGAGGCTGCAGGTGCCAGCAATGCCTGCCACGGCCTCCAGGCTGAAATAGGTCTTGGTGATGATGAAGGCCAGGAACCAGTTGAGCACAGCGATGACGGCTGTGGCCTTCTCCCGCGCTGCCTGAGGGAAGGTCTCTCCAACCAGCACCCACGTGATGGGCCCCACACCAAGGGAGTACGCGCTGACATACACAACCGCTGCCAGGACGGCCACCCAGCTGCCCCCTGTTATGGTAGCAAAGGTCAGGCAATAAATATATGACTGTGGTGGTTCTTGAAGATTTTGGCTCTGCAACCTGCAATTCAACACTCTTCAACACTTCCGTACAATGGATGGTATTCTCAAACACTTCAGCCTCCCACACCAACTATTTCCAAAGGCCGAAAAGTAGATCAGTCGGGTTCTAATGCATGTTTCTTTAGGTCCAGGTAACAGAGAAAGGGTCAAACTACCACCAGGGTCGTAAAACTACCCCTGGAAATGCCCAAAACTACTACGAAAGCGTTGTTGAAAGTGTGGGCTTGGGCGATGACATGTTTAAGAATACGGCCCTATGTATCACCATCTCTTAGGGCCACTTTCACAGTCATTTTGTTTGTTTTGATCGTTACCAATGGCAGCGATCGCAGCAATAGTATTTCCACGGAAAACTGGCCGATGGGGTAGTGGCGGCTGCGGGGTTAGCCAAGCCCCGCACCTTGCCACACACTCTCAACATCATGTGGAAAACTATAGCGTCGATCGCCGCCATTAGTAACGATCAAAACAAACAAAGTGACTGTGAAAGCGGCCCCTAATCTTGCACTCCATGAAAAAAATTTATGAAGATAGTTAAGAAAACAGCTAAATTTGATATACAAACTGCTTTAACAGCTATTTAATCCCCTTTATCAAATCATGCAAAAAGTTGTTCATCTATCTCTGACACCTTTTTGGATGCCCTACTGAACCCATTTTGATACCCCACGGTGGTACTGAGGCCCTGCTACTTTATCTAGTGTTCACGGCCAAAGACTAAACCTTTCAAACTTCATTCATGCTCCAGTGCTCAATGTGTCAGTTTGGGAAGCTTGGCAAAGGGCAACATGCTATCAGGAAGAAGTGACCTCCCCACCCCCTTATTGCCATTAGAATATGTTTTGTTTGGCTGAAAGACTGGCTGAGGAAGACCAGATTAAGGTGGTTTGGACATGTGAGGAGAAGAGAAGAACACATCCTGAGACATGCACTGAACTTTGAGGTAGAGGGCAGAAGACTACCAGGAAGGCCAAGGAAGACGTGGAGAAAGGTGGTGAAGGAAGATATGAGGAGGCTGAACATCACGGAAGAAATGACTATGGACCGGCAACAGTGGAGGAGGCTCATATCCCGTCCAACCCCACCATAGGGAATAAATGGACGTCAAACGATGATGATGAAAGATGGGGTCACTGTTACAAGAAATAAATACGATGGTGGCTGACCTTATCAAACATTCCAAAATACTGGCCTGTGGGATAAGGATTTAAGTAACAAGGGGAAAGTGTGCATTGCAATGATGCCAATATGACTTGTTATTAGTGGCACTCACCAGCCCCACTTGGAACAGCAGCCTCACAGATTGCAATGGTAGCCAAGCCAATGCCCATGGCAGTGATGGAGGCCATGAGTAACTTGCGGCGGCCGAGGCGATCCACTAACAAAACAGCCAGCCCCGTTGACACCACCTGTATGCAAGAAGGCAGAAGTAAGGCAGGGCTGAGGGACACATGTCAAGAGGAAGTGCCTGGCCGTGTAAGCCTTTGCTCCCACATCTTTGGCTTTAGTGCGTCTGATAAATATTCTATACATGAGAGAAAGAGACCAATCTAGCACCAAGGTTTTTCTTATTTCCATATACTCATGTGTCTTAAGAGGTAAGAAAAGTATATGATCATGAGTGTTTTCATGGATGTTAATCTCTCTCTCTCTCTCTCTCTCTCACACACACACACATACATGCACACAAACCTGCATGAGGGTAACACCAGCTGCTGCCCAGTATTCACTAACTGCTGGCACTGCCTGGTGAAGGAATGTGGCGCAGTAGGTGATGATAGCATTGTAGCCAGAGCAACGGTTCACCACTGTCACCAGGCCTACAGCGCCAAGTGGCATCAGACATGACCGCTCCCGTGCCAGATCCTTCCAGGTGTATGTCTGTCTGAGGGTAGGGAAATATTTCTTATCATAATGCTTGAGGTACCTGTTATTTATCTTGTTACCCAATGACTGAATATTCCTCCCACTATAACATTATAACCCTAACATGGATTGTCTTAAGAGGTATAGGTCGTCATCAAGTGTCTTTTTGGAGGCTAACATTCATTATTCTATTCAATATATTCAGACAGCTTTTCATGTGCTTCGCAAGCTTTCTTGTTTCTTGTTTTTTTTTGCCCTGGAGCTAATTCCATCATTGTAAAAAAGAAAGAATTGTAACATCCAAGAGAGATAACTGTTTACATTTTGTTTTTGTTTTGTGAAGCCATACAGAAACCTCTGAACATTGAGTCCAACACTCACTGGTTAACCTTGGTGGAGATGATTTGCTGTAGGTCATACTCAACACAGTAGTCAGGTCCACGGAGGTGTGTGAGAACATCCCGGGCAGCGTCCTGCCGCCCCACTGACACCAGCCACACAGGAGAGTTGGGGACGAAGAGTGTACCCACGAAGTACGCCACCACCATGATGGCCCCAAACACTGCCAGGCCCCGCCACCCCACAAAGGTCCCTGGAAACAAACAAACAGCATTCAGGGTCAAAGCTGTGAGAGCTCAGATTTGTAGAAATGAAACAGGAATGGTGCTACAGTAGAACCTCGTTTATCTGGCATCCAATACAACAGCACAGATCTGATCTGCCGTTGTTTACGGCAGGGCTGCCAAAAACAGAAACAAGCAATAAAAATGTAGAGTAATGTGTGGAAGGGCACTGTGGAATGTGCACCTCAAACTTCTATTTGTTTTCAAGTGGTGCTGCCGGCGCCCATTCCCTGCCATCACCAAGCCACACCGATGCTCCAGTCAGTCAGTCAAAACAAGAGAAACAGACAGAAGCAAGCAGTAAAAATGTACAATAAACTCAATTATGTGTGGAAGGGCACTGTGGAATGAGCATGGTGCACCTTTTACTTGTGTGTGTTTACAAGCGGTGCCACCCATGCCGGTTCACTCTAGTCAGCCAGAAAAAATAAATAAATAAATAAAACAATAGAAAGACCGAAACAAGCAATAAAAAAATTAAATAATTTTTTTTTTTTTTTAAAAAGCACAATAACATGTGGAAGGGCACTGGAATGTGCATGGTGCACCTCATACTTTTCTTTGTTTACAAGTGGTGCTGCCCACTGCAGCTGAGCCACCACCCCAACATGCTGTCGTTTCAGTTAAATCAGACAAAACAAAACAGAAACAAGTGATGGTAATGCAGAGTAAGCACATGTGTATGGCCACTGTGGAAAGCACATGGCACACCTCATACTTTCCTTTGTTTAGCAAAAGTAAGGAGTTTCGGTAATTCTACAGGAGTAAGTCTCACAACAACGGCAAAATGGGTTATCCGGCACGAGTTTTCCTT
Source organism: Eriocheir sinensis (assembly GCF_024679095.1). Lineage (NCBI taxonomy): Eukaryota > Metazoa > Arthropoda > Malacostraca > Decapoda > Varunidae > Eriocheir > Eriocheir sinensis. Next base: position 4,519,517 of record NC_066566.1, on the reverse strand, counting down.
TGACGTGCCGGATAAACAAGGTTCTACTGTAATAGGCTGGAAAGGTTGTCATGATAATGCTGAGTGAAAGCTCGGTAAGATTAAGCATTAGATTTTTCCTGTTCATCAAGGCAATGTTTATGAATATATAAAAAATGTACACAGTTGAAGCTTGTAAGTGGAAAAGGTATGTGCATGCAGTAGCAAAAGTGATTTTGTGAGATGTACATGTGTGCATTGTTGCATGGATTTCTGAATGTGTGTGTATTTAACTATCTTTCTATCTATTTATATCTCCGATGCCCTGCTCCCTCATGGGAACATCCCTCCAGGGGGTGGCCACAGCAAGAGTGTCTCCATCTCTCCCTGTTCTGGCACTCCTCTCGGCACACTCAATCCTGCTACTTTCAACTCTCTTGCTCCAATACTTGCTCACCCTATTGATCCACTCCACAGGTGAGTCTCCCCTGACAACCCCTCCCTCAATCCTTCCCTCATATACTCCCTTCACAAATTCATTTTCCTTCATTCTTATCACGTGTCCAAACTATCTCAGCGTACCACGCTTCACCCATTCCACTACTCCACAATCCACTCCTTTCACTGCCACACCCATACCAAGCCTTTCGTATATGCTTTCATTGCTTTCTCCATTGCTCCATTGCTTTAACTAGTTGCAGTATATAAATATGAACTAAGCTTGTATGTGCATGTCAATAAATACCCAGTAGAGCCATGGTGAAGATGCCCATGTTGACACCAAGCTGCACCACACAGCTCAGAGCCCCCCGGATGGAGGAGTGCGCGACCTCACTGATGTAGACGGGGACGGCCGAGGTGATGATGCCCAGTGACACACCAGACAAGAACCTAAAAGAACATTGTGTCATTGTGGTTGTGCTGTTCGAGGTCAATCATCTGTGTTGGCCCTCCTTCCCTGCAATCACTCACTTGTATTTAAGTGGGGGGTTAGAAATGTACTTTAGAAAATGCTTGAGACAATAATAATAAAAAAAAGATTCTATCCTATATATTTATTTCATCTAGATTCTGTTGATGAACACTCAGTACAGACCTGCCTCCATACATCATGTACACGTCAGATGCTGCCGCCATCATGATCCAGCCAGTGATGCGAGGAAGAGCAGAGGCCAGTACTGCCCGCCTCCTGCCCAGACTGATGACCCACGATGAAACAAGGGCCCCAAGGCACGCCCCCAGCAGGAGAAGTGACCCCAGCCACGATGCCTCCTGTCAGTTTGAGGGAAAGGTGAGTGTTTTCTTTTTTATTTGACTTAAGACTAACTGAAATTTGTGTGTGAGAGAGAGAGAGAGAGAGAGAGAGAGAGAGAGAGAGAGAGAGAGAGAGAGAGAGAGAGAGAGAGAGAGAGAGAGAGAGAGAGAGAGAGAGAGAGAGAGAGAGAGAGAGAGAGAGAGAGAGAGAGAGCTCATCAGTTGTGTCATTGATGTCAAGAGAGAGAGAGAGAGAGAGAGAGAGAGAGAGAGAGAGAGAGAGAGAGAGAGAGAGAGAGAGAGAGAGAGAGAGAGAGAGAGAGAGAGAGTCCAGGAGGAGGGTTGGCAGAGCAGGGGAGATGTAGCCCTCCAGCATGCCCCCAGAGAAGGTGCTCAGGCCCATCACACATGCTGCCAAGATCTGTAAATGTATGACAGAATAGAGGAGGCAATGATGATACAGGAGTAACTTTATATCTATATAGAAAGAAGCATCAAACAACATATACAACTTTTCATTTGAAAAATACTATTGTTTCTCCATTACAAAGTTATCTAAGTGAGTATGCATAAATCTAGATTTATATTCTATCACTTTCTCACCATAAAATTCTCTGAAACTGAATTATATGGAATTATCTAATTTCTTTACCAAATGTATCATCAAATGTTTCAGAGCATGTGTAAATGCCACTTCACTGGAATGACTAAGCCATAAAAAAATTTTTGGTTAGGTATATATATATATATATATATATATATATATATATATATATATATATATATATATATATATATATATATATATATATATATATATATATATATATATACAGTATATAGTTAACATCCTCAAAGGAAAAATCTGTGAGCTGGGTTTGGCTTTAGGAAATATCATTTGACGTAAGGCAAGGCTCAATAATTATTGTTAGAAAATCAACTCTACACAACTTTACACTAGGTAACTAATCTAACTGCATCAAATTACTAACCTAGCCCTACTAAGTCAGAAACTTGACCCTATCACTTGGATCAGTTAGGTGTGTTTAAGATCTTGAAAGGCTTTGACCGTGTTGGGGGAGATGAAGACTACCTAAAGCTGGCTGCCCCTAGGCACTCCAATCTTCTGACCCGAGATCACTCCCTCAAACTGGAAAAACCACGACATAGAACGCACAAAAGAAATATGTTCTTCTCCTGGAGAGTGGTGAATCGGTGGAACAGTTTGCCGGAGGAGGTTGAGAGTAGTGAAAGTGTTAATGCATTTAAAAACAAATACAACCGGCATGTTCATAGCCAACTGAGAAGAGGCAACTCTTATGAGCGATACTAGCTCCCTTGCCTCTTATGCCACCACTAGGTAAGCAAGTTGTTAGGTTAGACATAGCTGTTAGGGTAGATTAGGTTAGGTTAGCTACAGTTATGAAGTTAGGTTAGATATAATTGTTAGGTTAGGTTAGCTATAGTTGTTAGTTTAGGTTAGACATAGTTATTAGGTTAGGTATAGTTATTAAGTTAGGTTAGATAAAATGGTTAGGTTAGCTGTAGTTGTTAGATTAGATTAGATGTAGCTGTTAGGTTAGGTTATAGTTATTACATTAGGTTAGCTGTAATTATTGTTAGGTCAGATACAATTGTTAAGTTAGGTTAGCTATGGTTGTTACGTTAGACATAGTTTTTAAGTTAGGCTAGACATAGTCGTTAGGTTAGGTTAGGTTTGACATAGTTGTTAAGTTAGGTTATAGTCATCAGGTTAGGTTAGACATAACTGCTACGTCAGATTTAGCTTGGAGAGACTTCCCCATCGTCGCCCCTGGCAGGTAAGGTAAGCGGACCCCAGTACCCTCCACGCCGCCTCACCTCTTGCTTGTGGCGGGCGGGGCTGGCGTCCGTGAGGGGCTTGGCGCCGGGGAAGAGCTCGTCCATGTGCACTGTCCTCTGCGGCACCACTACCAGCACGTCCGCGCCATCCCCGTCTAGCCGGTCCTCGCTCATCATGGTTACCGGCTGCGTCTTCCACCTGTCCTCGCTAATTACCGCAGCAGCCAGGCAGGACGGGCAGGGTCGTAGCAGACAGGACGGGCAGGGTCGTAGCAGGCAGGCCCATGACTACCCGGAGACACAGTTGATGGCTCTCCGGTACTTGTCTTGTTCCTCTTGAGTGTTTTAAGGGGATGGTCAGTCTTGCTCCTCTTCCTCAGTGTTTTAAAAGGATGGTCGGTCTTGTTCCTCTTCAGTGTCTTACGGGGATGGTCAGTTTTGTTCCTCTTCGTCAGTGTTTTAAGAGGATGTATTAGGGGATGGTCAGTCTTGTTTCTCTTGATCAGTGTTTTAAGAGGATGTTTTAGGGGAATGGTCAGTCTTGTTCCTCTTGATCAGTGTTTTAAGAGGATGTTTTAGGGGAATGGTCAGTCTTGTTCCTCTTGATCAGTGTTTTAAGAGGATGTTTTAAGGGGAATGGTCAGTCTTGTTCCTCTTCGTCAGTGTTTTAAGAGGATGTTTTAGGGGGATGGTCAGTTTTATTCCTCTTTAGTGTTTTAGAAGGATGGTTAGTGTGTCAGTCCTCACGTGTGCTGTCCTCTGTGGCCTCTGAGGAACAATGGAATGGCGAGGACGAGGCGGACACACGCACACACACACTCTCACTCTCTCTCTCTCTGACTCCTGTGTTGTTGTTCTCGATGACTCTTCTTCTTCTTCTTCTTTTGACCTCCTCCTCCTTCTCAACACTTCTATACTTCACACCATGCACTTAGTTACTTCACAGTGCACACTTGTACACTTCACCCTGAACTGATGTGATTTTCTGCTCTTTAATTTCTTCCCCTGACTTTGCTTTTCTATATGCCTGCTATAAATCAACTTCCAACCTTTTTCTTCTTTTCATATCTTTTATTTATTTATTTATCTTTAATTAAGGAAAGGGTTCAGGCAGGTCAACGGCAAACAGCAACAACAGAAAAGAATGAAAATCTACATTAATATCACGTACGTAAAATCAATGACTCATAAGAACATAAGAACATAAGAACGCAGGAGAACCAACAAAAGCCCTTCATCCATTTATAAACCTCGATCATGTCTCCACGCACCCTTCGCCCCCTGAATCATCTTAGTCATCCTCTAACATTTTGATATCCATTCTATAGTAGGGTGACCAGAACTGAACCGCATAGTCAAGATGAGGTCTAACTAATGCTAAGTTAATTAAGTTAAGTAACATTGCATCTGAATCTGCCAAACTATAACAAATGATAGTGTGTATGAATATATGCTTTGATTTCTGTCATAACGAAATAATTAATGAGGAAAATAAACCATACGTAAATAAAATCAACAAATCTACGGTACTTGGAAACAATATCAATCTCTAATGGCAACGAGGCTACTTTGGTAACACGCTAAACAAGCTTTTACACGGAAGAGAGAGAGAGAGAGAGAGAGAGAGAGAGAGAGAGAGAGAGAGAGAGAGAGAGAGAATCATATACCCAACTATACGATCCCATTTGCTTATAAATATCTCATTAAATCATCTCTATGTTACAGAATGCAGGAGCTAAAAGGCCAGTCAAATGAGACGAAAAAAGACTGATGAAGGAAAAATTTACGGAAAGCTGCAATTTGTTTCATCGCCTTCATAACAGCGTACTTTATAACATAACAATTTTGCACACCTCTACCGCCATCTTGAAAAAAATGGCGGCCAAAAAGTTTGATTGATTGATTGTTTATTGTTGCAAGTAAACAACAAAGGAGAAGGGATCGAGGAGCATGCCATCCCAACTCCCAGGCAGTACAGAGTGTGATGATTCAACTAAGGATACATGTGGAAGTAGCACCAGGAAACTAAAGAGATAAAAAAAAATAAAAAAAACGTGGTCGTCCCAAAAGTTGTACAGTTTTCAGACACACACACACACACACACACACACACATGATATTAGCCCCACACTTGTGCACGGCGCCACATGTGTTCACTATGGGCCACAGGTGTTGAAGCCGTGAAGCATAACTGTATACACTTACGCTTTTTATCTTTTTTAGGGTACCAGTCTCACCTCTAAATGGCCGACCACCAACGGTTTAGCACGCTTGTCAGAAACCACTATCCCCTGCAGCGCTATTCATGTTAATATACTTTTTGCACGCGTGATTTCATTTGGTCGAGCACGTGTGTGTGCGTGTGTGTGTAACCTATGATAGTCGCCTACTACATTCGTACCTAGCTTAGAATTCCTGTTTTCGATTCTCATGTTATCAAGTTTAGCTTAAGAAGAAGTTCATGAATATATTTAGCTTGGACCATAGCTCGTTCTTGAGGCCATGATTCTAGAGGTCAATGTGTCTATGGGGAAAACTGTGTGTGTGTTTGCCTAGTTGTAGTTTTACAGGACCTGTGTATATCTACATTTATCCAACTTTTCCTTGAAGCTTTGCACACTCCTCGCCGATACTACATCCTCACTTAGTCTGTTCCAAACCTCTTTATTTCTTAGTGGGAAGCTATATTTCTTTATGTGTGTACGTGTGTGTGTGTGTGTTGGATGGCTCTCCACTTTATGTGTTATCACGTCCTCACCCACCTCTTCCACCTCGCGTGACGGTGCACTTCCTCGTTCTAATACCTCTCTTTACACACCCACACACACGGGCCAACACAGAAAGAAGGCTACTCAGTTAATAGCCAAAAGTACAACATGATTCTCGACAAGACTGGCAATATGAATGAAATGTCCCCAAATGATGGAGGTCACACCCTTAATATATAGGCATATCTCGTTTTCTATAGTTTCTTCAATGCTGATGTGCCTTCTTTGTTGGTACTATGCTTATTATGAGCAGACACTCACACTACTTATTATAATTTTTGGGTGGATACTGAGGACTCCCCCACCCACAAACTCTCAAGCAAAGGAATATATATTGATCAAGACATCTCTCAGGCTAAACTTTCTCTTATTTGCTATCCTTTTTCGCCTCCTTTTCACAGGAATGGTGCAATGTGGACCTTTCTCTTTTAGTATTTATTTTTTCCTAGACTTGTTTACTTTACCATAAAAAAAAATCATTCCCTTCATTTCTGTGGATTCAAATATACAGTGAATGCCTATGAAGAGACCCAATTGAGCATGCATATCTTCTCTTCATCTTTTCATATAATGTCCTTATTTTTCCTTATGGGCTTGGACATACATCTGTCTATATATATATATCAATATCTACCTATTTGTCAATCCAACAATCTATCTATCCATCCATCTACACAGTTTATGCCTAACCAACATCACTCACACACCTCTTAGAACACCAAACTACTAAAGAAATGAGAAAATAAGCAAAAGGGATGCACTGTTTAGGTTAGGAAATCCAGGCAGTAAGTTTTCCAGCATAGTTTTATTTTGTGGAAAAGTACAAAATAGTTCACCAGATCTGTACTCTTAAAAAAAAGGGGGGGATGTACTTATCGGCAATGTTATTCACCAGCGTCTGAGATCTCACTGTTCAACGATACACACACTATAAACACACAGGGAACTCACTATTACAATTACGCTGTGTACCAATTTGTTTCAGTGGTAATCTGCCTGTATTGGATTCTGTGTTGTTTCTTTATAGCAAATTCTTACACCTTGTTTTTGAGTGTTAATTTGATTCTCTGTGTATTAAATAGTCTGTTGATCTGTTTCTTTGCTTAATAAAATTCTACTCTTTGTTTCTGTCTGTTAATCTCTTTGTGTGTGTTGATTTCTTACTCTTTTCTGCGTCAATATGTTTCAATGTTTTTTTAATTTCTTACAGTTAGTTTCTGTCCGTTAATCTGTTTTTCTGTGCAATGAATTCTCACTCTTTGTTTCTCTGTGGTAATCTGTTTCTCTGGGTGTTACTTTCTTACTCTTTGATTCTTTGTGTGTTGATTTCTTATTCTGTTTATATGTCAATCAGTTTCTGTGCGTATGAATTTCTTAACTTCACTCCCTTCCCTTGAATATCTGCGACTGGTGATCAGATCTATAAAAGAGTATAAGTTGGAAGAGTATTTGGAAAGACAGCTGCCTCACTCAAGCACATTTTATCACAATACTCAATTTTAGACAGGCAAGTATATGTACCACCTGTAAGGCCTGGCTGTATTACATTCATATCATCAGTGCCTTGAATGAACAAACAGGGCTGGTTTTAGATTCTTTGCGGCCCTAATGAGAGTATGCTTTAGGGTCCATTATGTACCCACTTGAGGCTTTACAAGGGGTAGTTAGATGCTCTTAAAATACTAAACATCAACTAATCCATTAAGCTTTCTCATAATAAATATTTGAGGATGCATACAGACAAAACAGGCCCCGAGTAAACAGATTATCTTAAAAAATTAAACATCAACTGATTCACTATTCTTTTTCATAAATATTTGGAGGCCCTTCCAAAATAAAGAAAGGGGCCTCACTTGTACCCAAAAAAACTGGAACTGTGAATGAAAAAAATAAATACTCTTAATATCAGTTCACAACCAAGTAGGTGAAATATGTAAGAGCCAAAGTAGTTTCATGAGTCAAAGTTACTTACATACAACGAATTCCGTCTTGCGTAGTCAGTCGGGTTCTGATCCTCCACAACAACTAGGTACATGTATCACCTAACCAAGGAACTTATATACCAATGATGTGTGAAACCAATGAAGTGGTGGAAGTGTTTGGGTATCTGAGAGCCATGACTGGTGGGGAGGTGGAGGTGTGGCAGGGAACATAGTGGTGAAGGAAGGAAGGTTTAGGAAGAATGAAAGATGAGACTGATGAAAGGAAGGCTAGGGTGGATGCTGCTAAGGGTGTTTACAAAAAAGAAAGACTGAGACTTAAGCATGGATTAAATGTAAAGGGAGAAAGGAAACTGATAACTCATAGGCCTGAATGAAAAATATCTGCAGTGCAATATGAACAGCAAAATTTAAGAAATAAGGCAATTTAAGGAAAGTTAAAGAAAAGAACTTGACAATGACTGTCTGACGCCAAACCTGATGGACTGTGAGAGATTTTTGGCGATGATGTTTTCAGTCATGGCGAGGGTATGGACAGCAGGGGGCCTAGTGTATTGGGTGATCCTTCTCTGAGGAGTGTTTCCTCCTCTTACATCTATTGCTTCTATTTGTTTTAACTGATCCTATTTTGACTATCCACCTAATGTTTAGAGTGACTGTGGGAGATGATGATGAAGATGATGGTGACAAAAGTACACACTCTAAATCTAAATCATTTTCAAAGAATCATGAAGGAAGTCTTGACTGCTCTATGTTACCATTCCTGCTGACAGGAAGAGGGGGCTGGTCGTCCCTATTTGGAAAGGGAAAGGAGGCCAGGACTGTAACAGCTACCACCGTGTTAGACTGCTCACTGTGCCAGGCAAGGTGGTTACCCATCTATTGCTCATGCAGCTTCGTAGTCAAATGCTGAAGTTCAAAGATTAGAGCAGTCAGGATGAATATCTTGTAAGTGAACAACTTACAGCATCCTAACAGTTCATGTACTGGTGGAGCGCTGATGCCAACAGCAGATGCATCACAAGATACTCTGGGAGTTCTTGTGGCCAAACTGGATTCCTGCAAGGATTATTGGTCTGTTGACTGGCCTGTACTCTGGGACTGGAGTGCTTTGAAGTGTGTGGGGTACATATCCAACTTCTTCGCACAGGAGTGAGGTAGGGTTGCATCCTTGCCCCATCCTTTTTCAACACGTATGGACTGGGTAGTAAGCAGACTTGTGGACCAAGGTCATTGTGGAGCATCTAATCGTAATGCCAGGGTCACCAATCATGTTTTTGCCGATGATGCAGTAACCCTTGTTATGTCACTGGAGGTTCTGGTGATGGCTTTAAAAAGCACTGCATGAGGATGCTAAGACATTGGAAATTAATGCTTATTGAATGAAACAGTACATTCTGTTCATGTGTTTGGCTATGACATAAAAATCTTGGAAAATTTCATATACCTTGTTAATAACATACTGCAAAACAACAAGGGGTATGCCAAGAAGTCTTCCAGCAGATTGGCTTGGCATTGAGTCATGGACTTGCTCAGCACGAGTATATAGCATTGTCGATATTTGTGTAGGACGAAGACTTGAATCTTCAAGGCACTTGTGCTCCTTGTCTTACATTAGGGCTGTGAGACATGGACAAATAATGACTTGAAGAAGCAGACTGATGCCTTTGGAAATAATTGCCTTTTCTAAATCAAGGGATATTGTTGGAATGACTCTGTCTAATTGGTGATCACTCCATCAGCCTGTATTGAGGCCTATTACCTGCATAGTCCATGAATGCCAACTCCAGCTATATGGGCATGTCGTACACTACTCATAAGTTGACCCTGCTCACTGGCATGTATTTGTAAGAGACAATCTCTTGTGGAAGAGGTCAAGGGAATGCTGTGAGTTACTTCAAATGAGAAGGGGGCCTGCATGGAAACTTGTTTGGAAGACCCCCAGGAATGGTCCTATAGGGTGGATGAGGTAAAACGCAGTTGCATGTTCCCAATGATAGACTCGTTGATAAAGAAATGAAACAGAGCAATATGCAGGATGATACACATGCAGATGAGAATGAACTGGCAAATCCACAAGATCTGCCTCATGGTACACCTTATGATATGTGCCTAATGACATGCTTGGAAAAATATGATGATGCTTGTAAAAATTAGGTTGCAAGTCTTGTTCATTCAGCAACCTCTACAGTGGAAAAATATTCACTTACATACTACACGGTCCTGCAATTGTACTATGAGTTGTTGACTCCAAAAGAGTGGTGTAGGAATGCAAGTTTCTTTATCAGAGAGAAGCTCCTATATTTTTTTCTATATTTCTGCTATTCATTTATGGTTATGCATTTTTTATAATGTTTGAAACCGCCTCACTTTTTTCAGTGAAAGTAGTTGTCAGAATAAAGCATATGATACATATGTGGTTTTTAATTATGAAAATGCAAAAAATTTGAGTGGCCATCTGCCAATTTTTCTTCCTTTAGCAGTTGGCAGTATTAAATGAAATATTAGAAAACCACAAAAGAATAATAAAATATTCTGTGAGTATTTTGTTTTGAAATAACCTGTAGTATCACAAAAATTACTAATCAAATGGGTACAGGACACAAACAGTAATGACAAATAAATTAAATTACAGTGAAAAAATAGTTTATAATACTGCTACTCTCTGTGCTCTACTATTTCCCATAAAAGTAATGACTTAAGCTATTGACTATGGCAGCATACAGCCTGGAAGCACTATGGACTTGATCTTTTGTAGGCCAGGATGTCCGGGTTCTTCAGGAGTGTCCTGACCAGGGCTTGAGCAGCACCGTACGTACTGTAGCGAGTCCCTTGGCACATCTGGTACTGTGAGGCGTCCAGCTTGTGGTCACACGCCACACGGTGAAACACGTGAGTTAGACCCGGATCAGCCGCACGGAAGATCTGCATATCACTCTTAAGCACCTGTGGATGTCAGGAGGCGGTGAGCGGGAGACTCTCCTTGTGTATCAAACCTTGGGCCACTATCAAGCTTTTTCATGCATGCCATGCTTAAGGATGTTCAACTTATAATTTGTAAAGTACTGATGCAGTCTCCAAGATATCTGTTTTATGTAAAGGAAGATTATGAAGGTAATCAAAAAATTTTGCCATCAAATTAAAAAATTGAATGAGTGATCAAGAGATTTTGTTTGAATAAGAAGGAAAATTCTTGGCATCAAACTACGTTGTTGACAAACAATAATATAACCGTACCTTCTCATACAGGTCAACGTCCTCTCCTCCCCAGCCAAGTATTGAAGTGTCGAGTCCTCCGACCGCTTTCAAATCTGACTTGTACATGGATACAATGCCAAAGCCAAAGGCTCGCCAGTACCCAACCTCTTCGTTGATCTGAGAGGAAACATTGCACTCATTTTCATAATAATTATCAGAACCAAGAGGATTAGTGCAAGTAGCAGCAGCAGTAGCAGCAATAATAATAGCAGTTCTAGTGATGGTTGCTGTAGCTTCAACAGTGTAGTTAGGTGCAGTAGTATTCATAAAATTGTATTCATGCGACAAGCAAAATGTAACATGCTTTACTTGGGTTGCAAGTAATCCCTTGCATCTGGATGGTTAAAGCTGTGCCAGAGCTAGACAGCAAGTATCTATTCAGCTATCACAATTTAGTTCCAGGTGACCAGTTTCTCAGCACGTTGTTGAAAACATTGCCAACACTCATGCATGTGACCTCTTAAAAAGATGGCAGCAATGTGTGTGTCACAGTGTTAAGTACCACAGTTCATGGCCCTCTTCAATCTTTGCAGTAAATTAGGATAAAGAAAAAAATTACCCACATGAAAAGTGTGTCATGTGGTACATTTGTTAACTTGTGCTCCAAAGATTTGACTGAGCGATCAGTATGGAGTTCACTACTTACTTGGATTTTGTTGTCTTTCATTCATGGTGATAATTTTCTTCACACAGGAACATGATGGAAGTTTTCTTCATAAGTAGTTGGCAGAACCAAAAGCAGTAGTGGTAGAAATTATACAATTAGTAGTAGTAATTGGAGTAGCAGTAGTAGTAGCAACAGCAGGAGCAGTAGTACCTAAAGTAGAAGCAGTATCACTGGCAGAGACAGCAGCAGTAGCAGCATTAAAGTAGTGGTAGCAAAAGTGACAGCCGAGGCATTAGCAGCAATAGTATCACGTATCCTTGTGAGAATAAATAACAACAGAGTATACACTAGATGCAGCAGCAATAGTGGGGGCAGCAGTAGTGGTTGCACTGTAGTAGTAGTAGCAGGATATGAGAGAATATACCGCTCACAACGCAACTCTAATAGATGGTAGCAGGAGTGGTTGCACTGTAGTAGTAGTAGCAGGATATGAGAGAATATACTGCTCACAACGCAACTCTAATAGATGGTAGCAGGAGTGGTTGCACTGTAGTAGTAGTAGCAGGATATGAGAGAATATACTGCTCACAACGCAACTCTAATAGATGGTAGCAGGAGTGGTGGTACTGCCGGCAAGCTTAAGCAGCAATGATTAGAGAAACATGCACAGTCTCAGCCGTGGTGTGTAAAACCATTATAATCTCTCCTACATTGTTGGTTGACATAACCCTCAATTGCTAATGAATGTGAATAACCACAAGTAAACTCTATCTTTTAGTATAAGATGTTGAAATATAAAAAAAAATGGTAAGTTTAATCTTACATAAATGTTGAATGAAAAAGATTACAACTATCATCCAGATTCAGAATACAAGCAGCAAATTCACTGCAGAGGTCAAGGTCAAGGTGAAGGGGAAAATTACAATTAGAATTCAATTTCCTTCTGCATCTACAGAGTTTATGATAAATGTCCTTATAATCTCAATGGCTGCCTTTCAGAGTATTCTTAGTATCTAAACTTTTTTCCCTCAGCAGCTAATCAACACTAAGGATGGGAGACAACTCACCAAGCTGTGGTCATAACCTTCCGTCTTGCCCTCTCTTGTAAACTGTGGATCAAACTCACTGAACACAATTGGGTAGTAAATCTGCAACAGAAATAAAACAGGTGAAAATGTTAAAAATACTATGCTAATAATTGGCACATGAATTCTAATAAATGTATTTTTCTCCACCCACAAAAAGATGAGATTGCATGCAAACTTGAATAAGTAGCCAATGCCCAATGATACCTCTGTAGTGTGGTGGTTGGCACTCCTAGCTATGAATCAACAGGCACAGGTTTGATCCTGGCCTGGGAAAATAAGCATCCAGCCTACCTAGTTATTCATCCTCTCCTTTCCGGTTTGTTGATTTATGAGTGCCTAGGGAAACCTGGGGAAGGTAAGCTTTGGTAACATGGATATCACACTGGCTCTGTGTCCCAGGGTAGTGGGTTCTTACTCACTACAGGCTCGGCGCTGAGGTGACGGATATATGAGTGCCAACACAACATGCAGCTATAGCTCATCCCCCAACTTTGCTTTTTATGCCCAAATCAGACAGTTGTATCCTGTCAGCTTCATAGCTTAACCTGGTAGCAGGGACTGGCCAAATTTGTGGCTTTACCGTGTAGCAGCGACGGGCCAAATTTGTGCCACGATTCAAACCCCCAAAAATAGATGATACATAAACTGATCACAAATGCTTTGATATGTATTATGAAATGGTTTGTGTGAGTGATGATTTTTTCTCATTTTTTTCGCTTAGGGGGACCATTAAGAAACATGATCCCCGTTAAGGAAACAAAATAAAATCTGAATATCCCAAACTTTTATGATCATGCACTTCCCTATCAGCATCTCACCAAAGTAATCCCATTCAACAATTGTTAATTACCGACACCAAACACAGGAGCAATTAATCTGCTGATGTTCAAGGTACCCAGAGGAACTTGCATGAATATTTGTTAAACTGGTGAGTAATGATAAATAAGATGCTGTACTGGACTCACTTGCAGCCGTTCCCTGGTGTGGAGGCGAACCCTGTCCAAGGTGGCTGCGGTGAAGGTCATGTCCACATCAATGAACAACATAAGGTCACTCTCCTTGCAGAGGTTGGCCCCCAGTTCTAGAGCCATTGCTCGGGAAAAGCTTGTATTAGCCTGAAAATCATAGTTAATTATATAGAAATAATATAGAAAAAAAGAAAAATATATAAATTACAATAGTCAATGATATAACATAATTACATAAAGTTCTCCAGTTGTGTTACAGGTCACAACCAACACACATCAACTTCTTATCTAGAATTAAGTCTTCTATAAGAACACACCTTTGCCTTTTGACATGATTATGGACCAGTACTTAAAATGGCTCAGTTAATCATCATCATTGTCATCGGTGACCCCAATTTCTCACAGGGGCAGGATGGAGTCAGCAAAAACCCATTTGATCATAGTGACATAAGTTCTAAGCAAATACATGTGAGAAAAGGCCTTGTCTTCTGAACAGTATCTCAGGAGCTGCCTCACTGAGTAGCTCCTATGACATGCAGTGGAACAAAGAGACATAGGGTTGCTTTCACAGTCACTTTGTTTGTTTTGATCGTTACCAATGGCGGAGATCGACGCTACAGTTTTCCACGTGAAACTAGCCTATGGAAGCAAGAGGTGTTGAGAGTGTGTGGCAAGGTGCGGGGCTAGGCTAACCTCTCAGCCGCCACTACCCATCGGCCAGTTTTACGTGGTAACGATCAAAACAAACAAAATGACTGTGAAAGCAGCCCATAGAGGTGACGGCATGATGAAAGTGTTGGTGAGTCAGGAGGAGCCTACCTGGAGCACAGTCATGTCAGTCTTTGGAAAGTCTAGATGGAGGCTGGAGACGAGTGCTTCCATGTGGTCTCTTGTGTCCTCTTCTCCGAGTGGTGGCTGGAAGGACACGACCACTAACACAACATTCTCCTCTCGCTCCAGACACACTGACTTGAAATTATCTGGGGTGAGAGAAAGAAAAGAGAGATGACTTGAGATGTGAACTGTACAAATATTAACCCCGCAGCAGCGACGGGCCAAATTTGTGGCTTTACCGTGTAGCAGTGACGGGCCAAATTTGTGGCTTTACCGTGTAGCAGTGACGGGCCAAATTTGTGGCTTTACCGTGTAGCAGTGACGGGTCAAATTTGTGGCTTTACCATGTAGCAGTGACAGGCCAAATTTGTGCCATGATATAAACCCCCCAAAATTGATGATACATAAACTGATCACAAATGCTTTCATATATATTATGAAATGGTTTGTGTGAGTGATGATTTTTTCTCATTTTTCTAGCTTAGAGGGACCATTAGGAAACATGACCCCCGCTGCTACCAGGTTAAGCATTTTAAATCTCCTACATCCCTTGGTTAGGCAGAGTATTTATTTCTTTATTCATGAGTGAGAGCAGTGGAGTAACAACACAGCGTACCCATGAACCGCTGGAAGGTCTTCAGTCTCCCTGCCAGAGGTAAAATGAAGTATATTTTCTTTGGCTTCAGGGAGGGAGGAGAAGGCTCTGCAGAGGGTACCTGGAATGCATAAAAGTGAAAAATTGGTGATGATATGAACGGGGTAAATAAAACTCCATATAACAAGTCTGGAATGTGTCAGAAAATGAAAATGACACGTGTAAAATGTTCAGAAAATAACAAGAATATATTGAATTAATGTAGAATAAACACAATAACTGAACTTTCTTGGAAATGGATATCACTGGAACTATCTGTCTGACCCCGTAATGGAAAATAAGGATGTAAAACGAAAAGAAAAGAGAAGAGGATATCACTGGAATAACTCCTAACCAAACTTTATGTTATAGAAGTTATTAAACATTTCCTTTGTTTGCAATTGGCAAGAACCCGTAATTGACCCCCTGTTCGGCCACCTCTTCGGATTATTTACAGGAGCAGCAAGTAGCGGGCTTTTTTTATTATTGCTTCCTTTTTTTGTGCCCTTGTGCTGTCTCCTTTGCTGTAAAAAAAAAAGCAAAATTACTCATCCCCACTGTTACCCTACCATTGGGGAGCAGAGGATTCTTACCTTGTAGCTAAGTTTTTGGAGGTCATTGAGGCTGCTCTTCACCACAACCTCCACAAACTCTTGAATGGCGGAAGTGGGACTCACGGATTCAAGGAGACGATCTTGTTCAAGCTCTCGCACGTACAGGGGGCCGAGGGGAACCTGGAAGTAGCGGAATTACTGTGAACTGATAATCCGGCTACTAACTACTGTTAAGAATGTAAGAAATAATTAACCCGGTAGCAGCGGGGTTCATGTTTCTTAATGGTCCCTTTAAGCGAGAAAAATGAGAAAAAATCATCACTCACACAAACCATTTCATAATATATATATAGCATTTTTGTGATAAGTATGCATTTAAATACTGATCCAGTTCTAACAACACAACAGACCATGGTGATCCTGAGGGTGAAGATAATGGAGTAGCAGGCTGTGACCATTGCTAGATCAGTGAAAGCTGTTGTTATAGTGCGGTGTATGCTCATGGTGAGTTATCTACTAATCCAAGCCAAGGACACTCATAAGAAGCTATCAATTCAGAGCTATTTTGTCTGCTGGAGATAAAATGCAATGATGATCAATTATATATACACAGTAAGGACAGGACTCCATAACTCCAACCTCATAAGGAAAAATAAGGGCATTAAAGAGAAGATAAAGAAGAAGAAGGGGTAAGGACAGGACAACACCTTTTGATCTAAAATTGTTTGTTACAAGAGTATGAAAAAATGCAGAACACTGTATAAAGAAAAATAGAGAGAGAGGAGTGAATGCAGTAAGGTATAGTGGAGGACATCTTTCTCACAGCAATACTCTTCTGGAGCACAAAAATCATGAAGGAAATATGGAGCCAAGGATGGACAAATTGGAAATATCTTAATTATGAGCGAACTGAAGTAGGCCTAGACAACAATCTCGGCCCTCACCTGCATGTATGCGTGTCTCCGCACTGGGACGGTCATCTTCTTGCCCCGGTACTTCTTGTAGAGGAGCAGCATGTCCAGGATGTACTCCATGGCCAGGCTGGGGTGCCACCGGATGTAGCCATACAACACCTCCTTGAAGTCAATGACGCGTCCACGCTCCTTGGAGACCCTGAGAGGGGGATTTTTTTTTTTTATTTATTATTTTTTTTACAGCAATGGAAGAAGTTCAAAGGAAACCACAACAGGAAACAAGAAAGCCCACCAAGCACTGTTCCAGCAAAATCAATATAAAAGGCCAGCAGAGAGGTCAGTTTCGCATGCAGAAGTGTCCTACCATCGTTTACTTCTCTTGTTCCTTGTATATGCCGATGGCGAAATAAAACTATTATTATTATTATTATTATTACAATGTTATCAAGTCATGCAAATACAAGGTAGGGATACACTACCAATGGGATCTGTGTGCTTTACTCTAGGATACTGTGATAAACAAGGTTGCAATAAAAAGTAAATTTGCCAAGTGTTTGATGGCTATGCAGATGGAACAAAACAGCTTAGGAAAGTGGCCATCCCTGCCTTATCGAATCTTGTATTATTTCTGAGGTTAGAGGGGTTAGCACAAACAAGATAATGTGTCTCCAGCAAGAAAAAGAAAACCCCCTTATTATCATTATAGAAAAATGATTAACCTCTCCCTATATTTAACCCAGTAGCAGCAGGGATCATGTTTCTTAATTGTCCCTCCAAGCAAGAAAAATGAGAAAAAATCATCACTCGCACAAACCATTTCATAATATATATCAAAGCATTTGTGATCAGATTATGTATCATCTATTTTTTGGGGGTTTATATCATGGCACAAATTTGGCCCGTCGCTGCTACCGGGTTAAGTGGCAAACATAGTTAGCATAGAAGCTGTCTGAAAACAAGGCCAACACATGGAAGCAGAGTGGGAGTATGAGATTAGTGGAGTCACTTCTTACCTCTATTTGATACCCCTTTGTCTGTCTCTTTGGGCTATCGACAAAATAATATTCATAAAATCACTGATATAAAATGGAGGGCTTCCCATCACTCTTTTTTACAGCAAAGGAAATGGCTCAAGGAAAGAAAATAATGTAAACTAAAATAAATTAATAAAGGTCTGCTGGTGCAAAATAGGAAAATATGAGTGCCTAACCTGTTGATAATGTCCATGAAGTCCCTAATGACATCAGTGAGCCCCTCGTTGTAGCCGGAGGTGATCTTGTGCCTGGGGTTGGCGGCGCCGAGCTGGAAGGCGGCGCGGCTCACAAAGTCCCAGGGCAGCACCTCCTCCTCCAGGCCGGCGTTCCACTTCTGGAGGCTCACGTCCATGCCTGGAGGACACACGGTGGTGACGGGTGTGCAGATGTAGTGTTAAAGGGTGGCTATTTATAATGATGATAATTATAACAGTAATAATAATAATAATAATAATAATAATAATAATAATAATAATAATAATAATAATAATATGTAATAAAAGTAATAATAATAATAATAATAATAATAATAATAATAATAATAATAATAATAACAACAGAACAATAACAAATAATAATAATAATAATGAAATTAATGATAATTAATAAAAGTTATAACAATGCTACTTACTACTACCACTGAACTGCGAGGCATAGAGAGCAAAAAATAAAGGATATGCTAATAGTATCCTACAAAGCACAAGGCATATAGAACAAAAAATAAAGGATATGCTAATAGTATCCAACAAAGCACAAGGCATATAGAACAAAAAATAAAGGATATGCTAATAGTATCCTACAAAGCACAAGGCATATAGAACAAAAAATAAAGGATATGCTAATAGTATCCTACAAAGCACAAGGCATATAGAACAAAAAATAAAGGATATGCTAATAGTATCCTACAAAGCACAAGGCATATAGAACAAAAAATAAAGGATATGCTAATAACATCCTACAAAGCACAAGGCATATAGAACAAAAAATAAAGGATATGCTAATAGTATCCTACAAAGCACAAGGCATATAGAACAAAAAATAAAGGATATGCTAATAACATCCTACAAAGCACAATCCATGGCCCAGTGGTAAGGCGGCACTCACCGAGGTGGCTGACGAAGGTGCCGGCGGCGGGCAGGTCGAGGCGCGGCGCCGGCAGCCCCGCCTCCTGGCTGGTCAGCGCCAACTCGCGGCTCAGACGCACCACCTCGCCCTCCGCCGCCCGGATGCCCAGCCCCTGCACCGGAGAGGCAGGCCAGGCGGTCAAGGCCACAGAACAGGCTACTCATCCACACCGGGAGACTAGTAATTGACCTAAATAAGTTAAATAACCATGACTCCAAGTTTTCATGCACAGGGTGTTTATAAGCTTGACTTTGCGATTCTTCATGTAGTCCATGGCCACTAAAATTTTGAACCTTGTATAATCCCACTTGAACCAATGATTAAACATTTATCTTTATGAATCCTGACTGGTAATATTTGGCTACAGGTGACCTACATGAAGCTGATTCCTCTTGAAGCTTACTGCGCCAAGCATACCTCACGATTGTAAAGCATTTAGCTGATCAAACTTTGGCTGCGGTGAGCTGTTAAACCCACCTAAGCGCCGCTAAGCTAATGATGCTAATACATGCAAGCCTACGATGGCTGCGGGAGCAATGCCAGCCACAAAGGAGATTAATTGGGTTCTCATGAGTGTTTTTGCCTTGTCAAACTATCACTAGGCTCGTAAAACTATATAACCACGAAAATAGCCACAACGTCTACGCAAACCTTATGAAAAGTAGATGTGCATTTATGATTTTCAGAGCCCAAAAAGAAGACTAATCGCGTCGTAATGAGTGTTATTTTAAGTTCATGGTACAGAAGACAGGTCAAACTACCACCAGAGTCATAATACCACCTCTGCAAATACCCAGAACCCCTACGAAAGCCTTATCAAATGCGGGTGTGCAAATCCCGAAATGTCTGGGCCCTGCATTTATTATTATCATTTTCAGAGCCCAAAAAGGAGACTAATCGTGTCCTAATGAGTCTTCTTTTAGGTTCATGGTACAGAATACAGGTCAAACTACCACCAGAGTCATAAAACTACCTCTGCAAATGCCCAAAACCTCTACGAAAGCCTTATCAAATGTGGGTGAGTAAATCCCGAAATGTCTGGGCCCTGCATTTATTATTATTATTTTCAGAGCCTAAAAAGGAGACTAAACGCGTCCTAATGAGTGTTATTTTAGGTTCATGGTACAGAAGACAAGTCAAACTACCACCAGAGTCATAAAACCACCTCTGCAAATGCCCAAAACCTCTACGAAAGCCTTATCAAAAGTGGGTGAGTAAATCCCGAAATGTCTGGGCCCTGCATTTATTATTATTATTTTCAGAGCCTAAAAAGGAGACTAAACGCGTCCTAATGAGTCTTCTTTTCGGTTTATGGTGCAGAAGACAGGTCAAACTACCACCAGAGTCATAATACCACCTCTGCAAATGCCCAAAACCCCTACGAAAGGCTTATCAAATGCAGGGAGGTTGGTACTGGCCTGGACGTAGGAGTGGAGGCGGTACATGTGGGTGTGGTTCTTGACGGGGTGCAGCGTGATGGCCCGGTGCACTTCTCGCTGCTTGAGGGGCCCCGTGAAGGCCTCGGTGCCGCTGCTGTTGTGGTACAGGATACTCTGCATCTGTAAAGGCGCCACAAGGAGAGCTATAGATAGGCTTGGTATTCTAAGGTGCCTCCGCCTATCACATCAACTATTTTCAGTCTCATAAGGAAATAAGTCGGGTTCTCATGACTTTTTTGGGTCTTATTTTATTTTATTAAAGGATGCGGCTCAAGGGCAACAAAAAGAGTACAAAAAAGCCCGCTACTCGCCGCTTCCATAAAAAGTAAAAAGCAAAGAGTAGCCAAAAGAGAGGTCAATTTCGGGTAGAGAGGTGTCTTGATACACTCTCATGGTACGGAAGATGCGTCAAACTGCCAATAGGGTCATAAAGTTACTCATGGAAATACATATAAATCCTAAGGAAGCCTTGTCAAATGTGTGTGCTTGGCCACTGAAATGTTTAATAAAGAACATGGACCATAGTGTCGGGGTCTTCAAAGTACGGGCGACGCGAGACTACTCATAAGGTCCCCACTAAACAAGATAATTGAATAAATACCACCAGACAGACAGCAGACGACACACAGTTAGGAATTCACATGATCATAAGCCTTGAAATTTCAGAGTCGTGAGGGTATATAACGGTTCAAATTAAATGTGAGTAGCAGTGAGAGAAGCCTGCAGAACACGAATTAAACTGAGGCACGGAAATAACACCTACGCATACCTGTCAAGTCTTACGTTTTATGCGTAAGTCTTATGTAATTTCGGTGATTTTCAAGTCTTACGGCGTAAGTTGAAAATCTTACGTTTTTTCTCCGCTTGCGATGTGGGTTTTTTTTAATATGTTTGTTTTAAACAATTTGAAATATATCGTACACGCCATATTTAAATTTATGTGAGCGTGCTGAGTAACGGTTACTGTTACAGTTAGTGTGTGTGTGTGTGTGTGTGTGTGTGTTTGTGGGTGGGGGGGGGGGGGGACCTCGTGCACCCTGCTTGAGTCCGTCGGAACCATACCTGTTAAGTCTTACGTTTTTTATACACAAACTTATGGTCTTTAACGCAAAATCTTACCACAGTAGCTTGACAGGTATGCCTACGTAATGACAGCGAACACGGGAACAGATTTGCCACCTACACAGTCTTTAATCTATAGTACCTGAGGCAATTAGTTTTCACCTGAGGAACTACTGAAGCGTAAACGTGTATCGTAAAGGAGTCGGATATATTTTACAGACTGCGACTTCGACCAATAGCAGGCGACTCCAACTCCGACTCCACACTCCTGCTTCTGGGCCAACTAATTAAAACTCATTATGATAAGATCCAGACACAAATGCATAATCGAACATAGAAAGACTCACATCCACGCCATGTTCTCATTACCTCACCCCTCATTAAAAAATAACTTCTTTGTCTAGTGTTTGCTATTTAATAAAGACGAACACTTGCCGGCCATACCCCCCCCTCTCATCCCCTCCCTCCCGGCCATAACCCTCCCACAACTTTAAGTAGGAATGCACTAACTCCCCTCAACGTGGAATTCATACATGTACATACGAACATATACATACATATAGTTACTGTTATACACATACGTACATTCATGGATTTAAAGATATTTATTGACCGCAAATTGATAGAACCGTAAGTAAGCATCTTTAAATTCTGACACACACACACACACACACACACACACACACACACGGGTAGCATCTCCCGTGAGCCCCAAGTCAAGTCAGTCACGGGCAGCACTTTAGCATCAGGGCCGCGTGACGTCATGAGGTCCCTGACGTCTATACATTTCAGCCTCGCTAGCATCTTGCCCAGCCCTCTGTCCGGTCCTGTGGGCGGCCGTGGGAGGCTCAGTTGTTTACAGAGCGGTGGTGGGGCGAGGCTGCCATTAGGGACCCGGCCACTACCAACATTTCCACCTTCCACCACAACCTCTACTACTACCACTGCTACCACCACAAGGACCATTGACGACTCCAACTCATCATGCACCACAGCTACTGATGACTTCTAAATACGTGTACTTTCCTAGTCCACAGGTTAAAGTGAATACCTAACTAGTGCATTCTATCTCTGCTTGTGAAATTCAGTACCTGCTTACTACCCTAACGCCATTCACTTGCAATACGAGTGTCTTCTCATTTCAGGGCAATAACTGAGTGTCTACGTGTTGCTCATGTATACAGGTTTCTTAAACGTTACATTAAACCAAATCTCAAAAATCATACTTCTTTGAAATTCAGTACCTGTTTAAATTACTACCCCCACGCCATTCACTTGCAATAAGAGTGTCTTCTCATTTCATGGCAATAACTGAGTGTCTACGTGTTGCTCATGTATAGAGGTTTCTTCAACGTCACATTAAACCAAATCTCAAAAATCAAACTTCTCTTTAAACAGTTTTTTTTTTTCTCCACTATGCATTGGTTAGAGTGCCTAGCTCCGAATCCGCGGGCCTAAGTTCGAATCCCGGTCCGAGCAGTCGACTTTTTTTTTTTTTTAATCAAGGGTATAGTATGAAGTGAAAGTGGGTTAGTGATGAAGGTGCAGGTGGGGAATAGGAAAGACAGTAGGAGTGTACAGTTGCATGGTGAAGGTTGAAGCTCACCCAGCCGTTCATCCTCCTTTTAGGGCTGGTCTACAGACAAAGAAGAAATGGAACACACAATTAAGCCTTCATTTACAGCTCTCGACAGTCAACCAACCCTACCACAGCCACCACAGTTAGTATTTTGCATGGCCTAAATAATTCTACTTCAAGCCACCCAGTTCACGGTCAGGAGTTTCGCCTCTGTAACGGCATCACTCACTTTCCCACACCCACCTGAGAGAGCTGGGTAAGACAAACTATGGTAACATGGATCATAGACTTCATGCATGGATGTAACACGGCCTCCTTCCCGAGGTAATGGGTTCTTCCCCACTACAGGCTCAAGGGCCAATGCGACGGAGATGAGCACCACAACCACGCGCAGCTATAGCGTATGCTCCCATCTTTGCCTAAGAGTACCGTAGTAACAAGCGCCTATCTGTTGCTTCCTATTCTCGTTATGAAACCCAATGCGTCTGAGAGAATATTATGATTCAACAACTCAAGACTAACGCTATATAGTAACTTCCATAACTACAGATGCTTTCTTAACCCGGTAGCAGCGACGGGCCAAATATGTGGCTTTACAGTATACCAGCGACGGGCCAAATTCTTGCCTTGACATAAACCCCCAAAAGAGGATACATAAACTGATCACAAATGCATTAATACATATAATATAATGGTTGGCATGAGTGATGATTTTTTTCTCATCACAGTAATTCGCTTAGAGGGGTCTTTAAGAAACATGATCACCGTAGCTACTGGGTTAATCAACAGGCGTAAGTTAGATCTTCCTTTCTTAGTTATAATAGCTAATACGCGTGAGGAAGATTGCGGAGGAACACAGGAAGTTATGCGCTGCGACGTATGTATGTTTTCTTATTTACCGCAGCAACAACTAAATATCCGTTGCTTCCTGTCCTTGTTGTAATGACTTATACATGTGAGGAAGATCATTACGGTGGAACAAAGGAAGATATGCACTGCGACGACTGATGAATGACAAGTACGTATGTTTTCTTATACCTCAGTGACAAGTAACTACCTGCTGCTCCCTATCCTTGTCGTAATAGCTAATACTTAAAATTATGTGGTAAAATATCATGGTGGAACAGGGGAAGTTTTACGCTTTCTTATACCTCAGTAACAAAACAAATACCTACTGCTTCCTATCCTTGCCATAACATCCAATCCGTGCCAGAGTGTGAATGTTACAAAGTTGAAGCAAAAGAAAGAAGTACACAAAGACTACTAAAACTACATTGTAATTGATTGATTGATTGATAGTTTATTGTTGCAAGTAAACAAGGGAGAAGGGAGGACCATGCCATCCCAACCCCCAGGCAGTACAGAGTGTGATTTGCTGTATATACATTTGCTTTCTTCATCTTATTCAATTGCTTCCTGTCGCCGTTACAAGAAGCGTGAAGGTGAACGTTGTGATGAAACAGAGAAAGTTACAGAGTCAGAGGCCAGCAAGAACCACCACGACCCGCCCCTTCCCGCTAGGCCGGCTGAGCGAGGGAGAGTGCGGGAGGGAGAGTGGCTGGGCTGTGAGCTGCGGTGTCTGGCTGCCTTCCAACACGTGTCTACGAGGCGTTTCGGCCCACTAACATAATCTCAGTAATGTGTACCACCCGCCTCTGTACTGACTGCCTACATTATCTGATCTTTTATGCTTTACTCTATAGCTTCATCTTACTTTGCTGCTCCTCCTCTTCTTCTTCCTCCTCCTCCTACTACTACTACTATTACGTGCCTTCATTTACCGTTTTAGATATGCTCCGTAGCTTAATCATCTTCCACCACCATGATTACCACTACCATTACGAACTGTCTTCATTATCTACCCTTCTGATTTACGCTCCTACCTTCATTATCATCCTCTACTACTACTACTACTACTACTACTACTACTACTACTACAGGCAACGAAGAAATGGAACACACAGTTAAGCCTTCATTAACAGCTCTCGGCAGTCAACCAACCCTACCACACCCACCACAGTCAGTATTTTGCATGGCCTAAATAATTCCACCTCAATCCACCCAGTTCACGGTCGGGAGTTTCGCCTCTGTAACGGCATCACCCACTTTCCCACACTCACCAGCCCGACGCATCGCCAAAGGAAGGAATTGATGAGTTTAAACAGGACGGATCAATCATATAAACCACGTATATATCCAACCCAACCCTTACCCTCACCCGCCCCATCCTCCTCTCCCTCCCTCCCTCGCTCACATAGGTTCACTCTGACCTCCCTCACTCTGACCCGCTAGCCGAGGACGTATATAAGGTCAGTGGTGTTGACCCTCGCCTTTCTAGCGCACAAGACACCCCCCAGCGAGTCGAGCGGAGGCACGTCCACACCAGACAACCCCCGTGATCTGAACTTTGAGAGTCGGTGTCAGGCTGGCAGGGAAAGGGAGGCTGGAGAAGGTCGTATCAAAGGCCTGCTGTCATGTTTAATAAAGGGAGGTCGTTGTGTCGGTTCGCCCACTCGCTGAAAATGATCTGGCCTGAACTAAAAATGAAGAATAAAATTAAACTTAAATGAGGATGTTGTGTCGATTAAAAGCTACAATACTATATAATAAAGGAAAATAGATAAATAAATAAAACGAAACTAAAATCTAAACCTAAAGACTAAGGCCTAAACTAAACCAAACTACAAATTAAATTGAGCTAAACGAAGGTCACTGTGTCGACTCGCCCACACACTTAAAAAAAAAGACGGGAGAGAAAAAGCAGCCACTGAAAAAAATTGTGTGGGAAAAAAAACAGCGCACGGACGTTCATTTTTTCCTCCCCTTTCCCCCACCTCTCTCTCTCTCTCTCTCTCTCTCTCTCTCTCTCTCTCTCGGTGCACACAACGCTACATACACATTACAGCCGACTGAGAGGCTCCTCACCATTACGAAGCGTCAAATATCACGAGAAGGAGCAGCAGCAGCAGTCTGAAGGACGCCCACGCCTCGCGGCAGGGCTTGTGCCAGTCATTTATTCTTCTTTAATTATATTAAATAAAATCCTCTTGTTTAATATTTTTCGTCATGGATAACTAGAGCAAGGTTATAATACGCCAGAGTACACTTGAAGCAGCTCAAGCCGTGCCCAGCATAAAAACATAGAACAGTCCGGACACTTTCTTTTTTTTTTGGCTGGTACATGAAGGCAAGACATTAAGACGCTCACTGGAGTTGATAGTTCAATAGGGCATTTACTTTTTTCATATTATCATCAATGACGAGACAAGAAAATAATTATATTTCGCAAGGCAAGCAAAAGGATGTACAAACTTGTCCCCGACACCCCTCCCTCCGGCCACTTAGCCTGCAGCAGGATAAACCTGCCCCTGTCCCCACCCGTTTCGGCCGACAGTAAAGTCTAAAGGAGCTGTTTACTCAGTCAAGTAAAAGCATGACCTTGCAGAAGTCCTCGGCGTCCCCCCAGGCAGCTGTGGCTCACGTGGTGTGTGTGGTGCCGGGCGTGAGGACGCATCGCTGGGGCCCTCGCCTGGGCCCCGCCTCGCGGCCAGCCGCAGTGCCCGGCTCGGGTTACAGACCCTCTAGCTGACGTGGCCAGGCCCACAGTGCCACGCCACCATCACCTCCCACGCTTCTCTCCTTCCTGGGTTAATTGGTGCGAACCAGACGCCCCGAGCCTGCCACCTGTCTCTTCCATAACTAAGATAAGACTAACATGAGACGCAATCAGGCCTTGTTGAGTGTCTCTGCTGCTGACTGACATGTTTAAATTCGGCCAACTCGAGTTACAAACGATTTAATAAAGACGATATCGTACGGTATTAGTGAGAAGGATAATGGCTAATTGAAAAATAATGTCATCAATTAGACGTCAGACAGTGCTGGTCCTTCTGATTCTTCACTTTCCTTTTCTAAAGAGTAAATGTAAAAGGGTTACTGACATTTCCCTGAGTGAAAGACATCCTGCACACTACATCCATTATTTAATATCCAGTTCGGAATCCTGTTAAACGAGCGTCTACGCGAAAAACGAAACTACAAGGTATAGGGCGACTTCCAATACGTATCAGGTGGGACAAAACAGGACACACCGGCTCCGGAGAAAGTGAGATAACACCTGATGATGACGACGATACAACACACTCGCTCCCTCCCTCCCTGTGCCCCCGACGCCCCGCACCACCCAGCCCAGCACGAAACCGCAACCCGAACTCCTCGACTCTAATGTTATTCAAGGGACGGGTAGAGGCCCAGCTTTGGACCGCCGAAGACAACTCACTGGGCAGCCGTTTCTTAACAAAATAGACAGCTAAATTTCAGACAGCGAGCCACGTAGCTATTAGTACGGTCACGAGGTTTCATAATGGGCTGAGGGAAATACTTCAAAATGAATTAACACACTTATACTCGAGGAAGACAATTTTTTCTGAAGTATTTCTATAGAACCTAGGATAAAGCGGCGGAGATGAGCACCGAGGCCACGCGCAGCTATAGCGTATGCTCCCAACTTTACTTACTAATTTAAGTTTGATATTTTCTCAATTAAATGCATCATAGCCTAGTAGCGCGGGGGCTCACCATCACACAAGATTAACCATTACATAAGTAGCCTATATATTTTGGTAAAACTGGAACAAAAGAATAGAGGAGAGTATCAAGTCACCTCTCCATCCAAAACTGACCTTTTTTGGCCTTTCATTCCTCTCTCTTTACAGGAACAGGGCTTAGTGGGCTTTTTCTTTTTGTTTTATCTATGTCTTTGCCCTTGAGCTGTTTCCTATACTGTAAAAAAAAGCAATAATAAGTGTGAACAATGATCTCTACTCACCTCGTAGGACCACGTGCAGGGGACATTCGCGTACTTCCTCACACACCGGCCGACTTCGACGTCCTCGTGGGTCGACCTGAGGTTCTTGAGGCAGTCCCTGACGTGCGGGGCGACCTGCCGGAGGGTGGCACGGCTCATGATGACTCCAGGGCCGCCCATGCAGAAGTTCTCGTCCGTCTTGAGGGCCAGAAGACCGATCTCATCCTGCGTGCCCTTCCCCGCCTGGCCGATGAACTGCGGGTGTGTGCTGTTGACCGATCGAAGGAACAGCTCCAGGCGGTCAGGTCGCACGTATACATCGTCGTCAGAGCGCATGAAGTACTCGAAGTGATCGGCGAAGTGGTCCGCCATGTACTTGAGCATCATGAACGACTTCTTCTGCGGCGGATACGAGTCGTCCACCCCGCTTAGTCTAATGAGGGGGATATCCTCGTCCGTGGTTGAGGTCTCCGAGGAAAAGAATGCGATTTTCCCCGGTAGCTGCTTGCCCCACGTCTCGTACACGGCTTTGGCACGGTTGTCCAGGTACTTGTTCGCCGTCATGACCCCCACAAACACGAGATTCTTGGCACTGTTATGCACATTTTTACTCTTATCGAGGCCCACAATCCTAAACACGTCATTCATATCGTCGTACACGGGTATAGTCCTTCGGGATAAACACAGATGGGGTTTGAGTATTAGGTGTTTCATTAGGGAGGTGAGGATGACCCCCAGCACCACCCCCAGTGACACCCCTAGCAGCTGCCCCAACGCTCCCTGCCGCGCGTGGGACCCCGAGCCCACGCCGAGGGGACGGACAGTGAGGCGCATCTTGAGGGGTCGTGGCACCAGTTCGATTCCTACTGGTGGTGCCCGGTACTGGTAGGGATTCATCTTCTCTGGAGACAAGGAAAACGGGTCCAGGGTTAGAGATGTCAGCTTAAAAGTCAGAGGCTGTTTAGAATGTAGTATGTTCGTATATCTTATGAGTGTTGGAGAATAAACTTGTTCCGAGAGATAAGAGGAGGTTGTTGTGAGTATGTTTGAGGTGTTGAAGAATAAACTTTTAAAAATCTCCATTGTGAAACTAACTAATGGGGAGCATACTATGAAAGCTGAAACATAATTACCAAATGATTGTAGGGAGTAACACATAACATACACCACAAAAAGTAAGTTAAAAGAACAAAACTCATAAACTATTAAGAGAGGAAATGCGAGATTCACAGAGGCTTAAGAGTTGCCGAGCATTTACCTACTTAAGTCAATAAAGGGCCATAATGCTGACAAATGTGAGAAAGTGTGACTGGCTTCCTTCAGGGCTTGTGAGAGGTGGCTGTGTGAAGGAATACTACTTGTCTGTGTTATGTAAATATGGTTGGTTATCAAGGGTGGCATCAACGGATGTATGTGTGTGTGTGTGTGTGGCGGGGGGGGGGGGGGAGAGACTGTGTGTGTGTGTGTGTGTGTGTGTGACGGTGTGTGTGTGTATTTACCTAGTTGTGAAATGCAGGAAAAGAGTCGTACTAGTGTGTGTGTGTGTGTGTGTTAGAGTGAGTGAGTGAGTGAGTGTGTGTGTGTGTGTGAGAGTGAGTGTGTGTGTGTGTGTGTGTGTGTGTGTGTGTGTGTGTGTGTGTGTGTGTGTGTGTGTGTGTGTGTGTGTGTGTGAGTGAGTGAATGAGTGAATGAGTGAGTGAATTTGTGTGTGTGTGTGTGTGTTGAATATAGACATCACATAATTATTAGTAACATCCATTAGTATTATCAATAATCTACATGAAAGGCGCCCATTACCTTAATTTCCTTTATCTATTATATTATTTTTTTTAGGAATATACAGGGACATAATTTTTTATGTTTTTCCTCCTTCTAATGACTTAAGAATATTGAGGCTGAATATATCTATGGCTCAATACTTCCTTATGGAGGTAACTGTGCCAAATCTCCTTTCTCTTCTCTCATTTGTCTCATAATTAGTCATGAATGGAAAATAATAGAGAAGAATGTAATTAGTGAGGATGACTGAGCCTGAGAGTGCTTCATGTAAAAGAATATGTCAAACATAGAGAAAAAAACTTATGAAGGTCACAAAAGATATGAATCAGAGAGTAAGAGAGATAGGGAAGCCACTTTTATGTTACTCACTTAGGGGCAGGAGAATGGGAAGAATTTTAGAGTATTTGAATATGAGAAAAATAAATAAATAAATAAAAATACCATGAGAAACAAAACATGTATACCAGGATAGGGAAAGGAGACCAGTCATTACAGTCATTTCAAATTAAATAATGGAACAAACGAGGGCTGATCTTAGGTGCAAGTGAATTGATGAGTTTGTTATCAAGAGGTCTTATGTAAAAATGGTATAATGTAAGGACAAAGCCTGGTGTTAAGTAGTGAAGTTGAGAGCTGTATGTAGCCTTAAGTGCAAGTGAAATAAACCAACGAACTGGGTCTGTCTTAGGTTAGAGTGAAATAATGGTGTCGGGTAAAAATGAACCTTGCAAAGATTAGCGATTAGTGGGCTTTTTTTCTACACTTTCTTTTAGTTGCCCTTGAGCTGCTTCCTTTGCTGTAATAAAAAAAGAGAAAAAAAAAGGAGGGAGGGGTGGCTGGTCTTAAATAAAAGTGAAATAATGCAAGAACAAGGGTTGGTCTTATATATAAAAAAAAGTGATAGATTCAACAACTTGGGAGGATCATTTGTCTGCAGGGGTCCTCATCTTAGTATCCAGTGAGCCAATAATTAATCTGCTGTACTGATATTTGACATTTTAAGACAATGTAACAAGTGCTGGTCTTGGGTAAATAAGTGACAAATGCAGCAACTTGGGCCTATTTGTCTGCAGGGGTCTCAAAATTAATATCATTCAAAAATCTAATAATGAAATTCTTGACATATATTTTAAGACAGTCTAATCAGGGTACTCTACAAACACAGGAGAGGGAACATTAACCTGGTAGCAGTGACGGGCCAAATTTGTGGCTTTACCGTGTAGCAGCGATGGGCCAAATTTGTGGCTTTACCGCGTAGCAGCGATGGGCCAAATTTGTGCCGTGATATAAACCCCCCAAAATAGATGATACATAAACTTATCACAAATGCTTTGATATATATTATGAAATGGTTTGTGTGAGTGATGATTTTTTTTTTCATTTTTCTCGCTTAGAGGGACCATTGAGAAACATGATCCCCGCTGCTACCGGGTTAAGGGTCTCTAACACATAATCCTACGCAAGGCCCCTAGAAGAATAGAACCAGAACTGCACTGAACAAAAATAAACTCCAATACCATGTCAAAAATAGTTCCCCCTCCACACTGCCCCTATAACTTTCCTGTACCCTATTACTGTATTAAACTGACTGATATTATGATTGGCTGTGTCTCCCGAATCCTTCAACAACACACCAACTCTGTAACCACTTCAAGTTGAGGAAAATAATGATAAAGGAAATAATACTGTAACCCCCCCCACCCCCTGTGCTCCCTCCACCTCTGAACACGCAGCTCCCGGCCACACCCAGCCTAAGTAAACCTTCCTCACTCTGCCTCCTGCATGATAAGTCCTCGCCTTTCCCTGGCTGACCTGTGCCATTTCCCACCCTGTTAAGCATCCTTGCTGATACCACTTTCCTGGCACCATTCCTTGAGTCCTTCACTATGCTCAAACAGACCCTCTCCTGACTATTACATCATGTGCTTATTCATGACTTTTTGCAAACATTAATCCCAGATGACGTGTACATTTTCAGACCAATGATTTTGCACTTTATCAGACTTGCAAGTTTAAAATATTAGAATTATCTCCTTATTTCAGCTATTTCTGAATAAAGTACCCAATGAATAGACAAGATATTAACCCGGTAGCAGCGACGGGCCAAATTTGTGGCTTTACCGTGTAGCAGCGACGGGCCAAATTTGTGGCTTTACCGTGTAGCAGCGACGGGCCAAATTTGTGCCATGATTTAAACCCCAAAAAATAAATGATACATAATCTGATCACAAATGCTTTGATATATAATGAAATGATTTGTGTGAGGGGTGATTTTTTTTCTCATTTTTCTCGCATGGAGGGACCATTAAGAAACATGATCACCGCTGCTACCGGGTTAATCATGTCTCCCAACTAATCATGAAAGTAATGAAGGAAAGATTAACCTTACCATGACCTTCATTTTTTCATAAACAATACAAGGACATTAGCTAGCTACACAGAATACAGCTAGTCCTTATATGGTACCCTCGTCATGTTGGTTAAATTTTGCTCATATATTCATACAACCTGGAAGGATCCCTGCCACTGGGGACTATGGTTGGTATTAGAAGACACTTTCACATCTCACATCAACTGATTCTAAAGGTCAAAGAGGGGGTCAATCGGGTTCTAATGAGTGTTTCTTTGGGTTCACGGTACAGAGGAAGGATCAGACTACCACCTGGGTCATAATACTACCCCTGGAAATGCCTTGTCAAATATGTGTTCTGGGCACCGAAATGTTTTATAATACGACCCTATGTGTCATGAGAGAATTCTGAGAGGCCAACACAACCAAACATTCCACTTGCCATCATTACACAAACTCACAGATATAAATGTATAGTACTTAATAATCAACAAATCAAACAAGAAATTCAACAACATATATACAAACCCACTGATATCTTTATATGTATGTAACAAACAATTCAAACTGACACAAAAATAAATGCTTTTGAAACACATGCACATGACCCCCCCCCTCCCCTCCCCCTCTTTTACAACAAAGGAGACAGCTCAAGGGCAGAAAAAAAGGAAACAATAATAAAAAAAAGCCCGCTACTCGCTGCTCCTACAGGAAAACCTTAAGTTCCTCATTCTTCTCTCTGCTACCAGGGTCTTACTATTCTGTTGTGAACTTTTCCCTCTGATAACCTGTTGAGGGAAAGCCAGACAGACGAGAATCCAGGTGATTTCCTACTGGCCAGCACCCTCACAGTCGCATCCCCTCCTAACCTGCCCCTCACCCGTGCCTTGGCCTGCCCAGCTCGCCCTTCACTAGGCAGGATATTACAGAAACCTACAATTCACAACTTGTGCTTATAGATATAAAAAAAATAGACAGGATGAGACACTGATTGAGAAACTGTTAATACACCCACTGCACTAAAAATCATGTATCTAGAAAAAATAATTACGAAAAACGGCAACAGTAAATTAGGACAATACATATAAGGCAAACAGATAAAAATAAAATCGTAAAAAGAAATACAACTCTAAATACAATTGCTACCCCGTAAAATTATGAAAATGGAAAAAAAGAATGAAGATTACCTGATGGAAATGCAACAACACTAAAACAAAGTAATAAATAAGCCATACACAAAGAGGAATTTAGAATCATGAGAAATACAACCTGGAATACATAAGCTACCCTGTGATATGTATGGATATGTTGAAAGAATAAAGATTACCAAACTAAAAAAAAAAAAAATGGGGGAATATATGAGGTGAATAGAGGATATTAGAATCATAACAATACAACTTTAAACACCCAATAAAATGTCTATGTACCGTATATGGAAAGGGAATAAAGTCTACCACATGAAAACACAATAGAGCAATGTAAAAGGGGTATATATAAAGGAAATTACAAATATGCCCAGGTGTGCCCATGTCTGACTCACCACCACCACCAGCAACAACCAACCTTCACCCACCCACAACACCTTCTCCCTCTTCTGTAGACCTCAAACGCAACATATCACTTCTCACAGGTCTTCACACATGATATTTCTTCCTTTGCATCCTATAATTTATCTTCTCCCTCTTCATCTCAAGCTTTCAACGACACACACATACCACCAGCGACCAACCCTCATCCCTGCACCACACCACCTCCCATAGACTTCTCATTCTTCGGATCACTTCTTGGGTTTTTGTGCATTATCTTTCTGCCTTTGCATCGTATAATTATTGTCTCTCTTCGTTTTCACCTTTCAACCAAATAGTGCCAGCAACCAACCCTCACTACCATACATTGTCCTCCTCCTTTTTCCTCAATAAACCTCTGATGCTTTATATCACAACTTAACTCTATGATCTTCCTTTCCTCTGCATCCTTTGATTGTTTTATTTTTGACCTAGATTTCGACCACACACACCGCTAGCAACCAACCCACATTCGAATTCCTCCTCTCATCTCTTCTTCTATAGACTTCTCACGCTTTGTATCACTTCTAAGCTCTTTCCACATGATCTTCCTTCCTTGGTATCCTTTAACTATTTCTCTCACATCGTTTCTACCATTCAAACCACACACACACACCACCAGCGACCAACCCACATTCTCCTCCTCCTTTTTCACCTTCTATAGACTTCTAACACTCCCTATCATTTCTTAGCTCTTAACACATGATCTTGTAATTGTAGTTGTCGTAGATTTAGGTGTCATTACCACGGCCAGTCTGGGGACCCACCGCTTCCACACCTCTGCTCCATTTCAAGTATTACAGCTGGTCGATGATGGAGTTAGATGCTGCTCCTCTTGAAGTCGGGTCGTGTGGGACTGGAGGCTCATCTGGTATCTTAACTATGCATCCTTTAAATATTCGTCTACCTTTGTTCTAGATTTTGCCCACCACACCACCAGCAAGCAATCCCATTCTCCTCCTCCTTTCTCACCTTCTTTGGACTTCTAACATTCTCTATCATTTCCTAACTCTTAACACATGATCTTCCTTACTATGCATCCTTTAAAAAATTCTTCCCCCTTTGTTCTAGATTTTGCCCACCACACCACCAGCAAGCAATCCCATTCTCCTCCTCCTTTTTAACCTTCTTTGGATTTCTAACGTTCTCTATCATTTCCTAACTCTTAACACATGATCTTCCTTACTATGCATCCAATAACGATTCTTCTCACACGTTTCCATCTTTCAACCACATAACTAACCCTCACCACCAGCACCACACCACCTCACCCTCCTTCATCTTCAGTAATCTTTTAATGCTTTATATCACTTCATTATCTTCCCTGCTATGCATGCTATAACTATTCCTCTCCCTTCATTCTAGACTTCGCCAGCCACACACCGCTAGCAACCAACCCACATTCTCCTCCTCCTTTACTTCTTCTAAATACCTCTCACGCTCTATACCATTTCCATACATGCTCTTCCTTCCAATGCATCCTTTACCTATTTCCCTATCTACGTTTGTACCTTTTAAACCATCACACACACATACCACAAGCAACCAACCCACATTCTCCTCCTCCTTTTACTTCTTCTAATACCTTTCACGCTTTATAACATTTCCATACATGCTCTTCCTTCCTATGCATCCTTTACCTATTTCCCTATCTACGTTTGTACCTTTTAAACCATCACACACACACACCACAAGCAACCAACCCACATTCGCCTCCTCCTTTACTTCTTCTAAATACCTCTCACGCTATACACCACTTATATACATGCTCTTCTTTCCTTTGCATCATTTAACAACTTCAAACACTTCCCCCTCTTTCTCTCTCCATTTCAAGCATTCAAATATAAACAAAACCTCCTTACAATCACCAAAGAGAAAGAGAATCACCAATAGTTACCTCATGGAAGGGCCGGGCAGGCAGGGAAGGAGGTCTCAGCGGTCCCTCATGGTTCAAAGAGGAAGGACATGCCCGCCGCCACACAGCCTATCACTCCCGTACCCTTGTCACTGCTGCCTTGCCTTGGGTGCCACTGCCTTCTGTCACTTCTTGTTTACAGAGTTGCCAGCAGTGCCGCCAGAGGTCTCCCCGCGCGTTAATACTCCCTCTTGCCGTTTTCTATGCGGCGCGCGAAGCTTGAAGTCGCGATCGCTGAGACTGAAGGAAATCGACGGTAAAGTGGCAAGTTATAAGGGGTGTTTCAATGTAAGGTAAAATCATTAAAATGACTATATATGATAAATGTTGTGGCTTTGGTGGTCTTTGGTAAATACTCCCTCCTCCCGTTTTCTATGCGGCGCGCGAAGTTTGAAGTCGCGTTCGCTGAGACTGAAGGAAATCGACGGTAAAGTGGCAAGTTATAAGGGCTGTTTCAATGTAAGGTAAAATGACTATAATGATAGGCTTTGGTGGTCTTTGGTAAATACTCCCTCCTCCCGTTTTCTGTGCGGCGCGCGAAGTTTGAAATCACTGAAGAGACTGAAGAAAATTGACAGTATAGAGAGGTAATAAGTTATAAGGGCTGTTTCAATGTAAGGTAAAATGACTATAATGATAAATGTTGTGGCTTTGGTGGTCTTTGGTAAATACTCCCTCCTCCCGTTTTCTGTGCGGCACGCCAGCTTTGAAGACGCGTAGGGCGAGACTGAAGGAAATCGACGGTAAAGTGGTAAGTTACAAGGGCTGTTTCAGTGCAAAGTAAACTATAATGATAAATGTTGTGGCTTAAATACTCGCACGTCTCTCGTTTTCTATGAGACGCACCAGATTTGAAGTTGCGTGAGGCTGGACTGAAGGAGATTAAGAGTAAGCTGGTAAATTATTGGGGTTGCTTCCATATCCATATAATATACCCTTACACACGAAGAGACATTGATAAGTAGAAGGAAATAACACCAAGGCGGCCAGGTTTCCATATCAAACAACAAATAAACATGCACCTCCTTCACACACAGACAAGCACGCAAACTTACACTTATGTACAAAATAACAAACAATCCGATGGGCACTGATGTACACCCCTCATTTCCCACTATTTCCTCATTCCTTCTCGCATTCTACAGCTTGGACAAAATACTCTCCTTCAGTTTTCTTGTCCTGGCTATTTCCTTTTTTTTTTTTGTTGTTGTTAATTGCTCTCCATTCACTTCTTCTCCTGTACATAATTTTATATTTACTCAACACAACCATCGCACTCAAAACACACACACAGCCAGAAACACCTAACATCGTATATATACTAACACCTACAAACTCCGTAACAATTAAGCACTCATTCATTCCACGCATTATAATTAAACTACAACAGCTATAGGATTCCTCAACACATTATAGACTACGGATCTGTTACCACGACACACTAAGATTAATAAAAACCCATGATTCACCTCCTCCTTGCACGCAAAACCAATAATATAATAAAAACAATAAAATAGACGTCAAGCATGGAAGATTTGCGTGTGTGTGTGTGTGTGTGTGAGAGAGAGAGAGAGAGAGAGAGAGAGAGAGAGAGAGAGAGAGACTGAAAGGAAAAAAAAAAGTTCAGGCGACGTGAAGAAGAATCCGTGAGTGGAGAAAGAAAAAGTTCCAGACTCGATATTAGGCTTAACCCGGTGATGGCATTTCCCTCTTTCTTTTTTTATTTCTTTTCCCTCCACACACACACACACACACACACACACACACACGGTAATAATAAGTCATCTACGACAAATAGAAAAAAATACTCCTATACTTTTTTTTTCATCCCAGAGCTTGATCTCGTGGAAAAAGATTGAATTTTGTGCAAGAGGGTGAAGGAAGGAGGAGGAGGAGGAGGCAGGGAGAAAGGGAGGGGGGCAGGGAGGAAGGGAGGGGGACTGGGGTGTGAGGAAGAAAGGGAGTGAGAGAAGAAGGGAGGGAGGGGAACGAAGGAGGAAGGAAGGAAAACTGGGGTATGAGGAAGGACGGAAGAAGGAAGGATGGAGGGAGGGAAAGAAGGAGAGAAGACTGGGGTATAAGGGAGAAAGGGATCGAAGGAGGGAGGGAATGGAGGAAAGAGGACAGGGGTATGAGAGAGAGAGAAAGGAGGGAAGGAGGGAAAAAAGGGAGGAGCAAGGGGAAAAGAAGAAGGGAGAGAGGCATGGACGAAGGAGGGAGGAAAAAGAAGGAGGACTGGGGTGTGAGTTAGGAAGGAAGGAAGGGAGGGAGGGAGGAAAGGAGGAGGGAAAGGGTAGGGGGGCAGGGTGGGGGCTCAGACCAGGCACACACTCCCTTACACTCGCGTCTCATCAAACTTGCACGCACTTTCCCCCTCAAGGGAGCCCCAATATAAGCGGGAGATATAAACTTTCCCGCCAAATGTCTTGCCCTCTCTTCCACCAGGGCCGCGCTAATGTGACTTTTTTTTTCCTTCTTATATATAATTGGGTTCGCCTGTGAGGTTTCTTGGCGAGGGGAAGCAGTTGCGTAACTCCTTTCCCTTATATATAAAGTTTTGGATTCTTTCTTTCCCTTTTACGATTGGTTCTTGTTTGGCTATTTCACCTCGTATGGGATTTCTTAAAGTAGTTCTGGAATTCTCAAAGTACGAGAATGTTATTTATGTGTTTATCTGCTCATTTGAATACCTAAAGTATGTGAGGGAGGTTAGAATGCAAGAAGGAAGGCCCGTCGGTAAGAAAGAATGAGACAGCTGCAGGATCCCTCATACTTAAACCAGACTAACAATTTAAGGTTGTGCGTACCGATGACAAGGCTAAAACAATGTCAGCAGCGTATAAAATAGAATGTCAGATTACCCACGACACCTAAAAACATATCTTGCTGCTCCGTAACTACCCGGCCTGCCCTACGCGCGGCCTTGGCAGCCAGCATGAAACAGAACGCCAGAATGCTCAAGACACCCAAAAACCCCTCCGTGCTGCTCCATAACTATCGCAACACGCCATACACGCGGCCTCGCTAACAAAATAACACGGGTACACAAACATAAACCTGCAGGAGCCGTGTTCTGACAAGGAAAACAGCGGCGTGTGTCCGAGATGCAGAGGGAGGGAGAGGCGTGCGCGGAAACACTGTCGCCTTTCCTCAACACAATACAACCACCCACTTAACAAGACGATTTTCCCGCACTCGGCCGCCCCTCACCAAATATTCCTCGCCGAAGGTAGACCCGCGGCCCGACACAATATTTCCTGACACATGTGTGCGGAGAAACACCTGCCAAGCCGTCATTACCTGCCCTGGGCGGCGGGAGACTCTCCGCGACTCTTCTCTCCCTGTTTTCCACCTTTTGTGTCCTGGCCGCCTGCCTCGCCCTCCGCACCCTCACATATTTAACACGAGCCCTGAGGGAGGTGCTGCAAGGGGACGAACATCCCTCATATTTATCATGAGCCGCGGGGACCCTTGCTGCCGCTGAAATTATAACCGAGGTACACGACCCGCCACCGCCACTCCGACCGCCGCCGCCGCTGCGCTGAGGTGCCGCCGACGCCGCCGCCCCTGACCCCCCGCTTCCCCCGCCCGCAGCACGCCCGTTAACGCCCACAGCTTGGCCGGCATCTGTGTGTGTGTGGTTCTTGTACGGCAGTGGGCCCAGTGGCCAGCATGTGCCGGTGAAAGTGAAGACAGATCTAGCATAGATCTAGCTTAACATCTGCTTTTGAGCAAATTAATTGAATGTCTGTATTTTCAATATAGCCTCATTTAATTTCAATTCTAGCACAATTGAGGACTTGGCACAATTTAAGGCACAATGACTAAAGAGGTGAAAATTAACTGCCTGCTACTGACTCCCCTCAGGGCCTCAGTGTGTGTTCGTAATTTTTCTCTCTTTTTACAATTTACCTAATGACCTATTTTAATTTTATACCGATACATCAATACATGTGATCTAGTAACACTGCACAACAATGCCGGAAAATTGGGGGAAGTTGTTGTTGACTCGTCGTGACTCATAGGTGTTAGATGGCAGTGTGTTAATTAAAATTTATATACACAGGCCCAGGTGTGGGATTCTCGAGTCCGCGAAGAAAGGGTATTTGGAAAGGGAAGATGTAATTCAAAATATTGTTCGAGAGGGGTGTGTGTGAACGGGGGGGGGGCACGAACATCCCAGCTGAATATGCTCACTTAGCTCACCAAGTGGGCTGCCTTTTTACAAAGTTGTGTGTGTGTGTGTGTGTGTTTCTATAGCTGCCTATTTGTATGTTTGCCAGATTGAGTCAAGCTCGTATGTCCTGTATTCTACGACTTCTTATACCTTTATTTTTTATTTTTTGGGTGTGTATGTGTGTGTTTACCGTGTGCGTCTGTTCCTGTTTGTGCGTGACGGTACGTGGCGCTGTGTATGTACGGACGCGAGATTTGCTGCCCCGAGTAAATATTGACGCGGCAACACACACAGGCACAGAGTAATGCCCAAACGACCCTCGAATTACCGACGGGGAAGTCACGGAAACCCACCCTAACCCTTCCCACCCATCCACCATCACCATTGCCAGATTGTCGTACTCAGAGCATAGTATTTACCGGTTTCTGACGCCTAACTATTGCCAAGAAACATCAGGAATTAACTATTTTAACGATAATTATAAGTGAATCTCCTCATTGGGGTCCACGAGACAGTTTTTGGGTCGGAAGTCGGTTAATATGAGAGGCTGAGTACGACAATCTGGCAACTTTGACCGCCATACCCACCCCACACCTCTCCCCCCAACGTCACTCTGCCACCTGCCACCTCAATGCCGCACCCACTCATCTTAACCCACCACATCCACACACCATACCCACTCTCACCTCTTTAAACGACACCCCATCCGCCTTGCTACTTCAAACTCCACAACCCACCATCATATCCACTCCCTACTCCTCTTTTTCTTCCCACGTCACCCAACTTCCCACTTCAGTCCCACACTCACCCTACATAACCATCCCCACACATCATGCCACCTCACTCCCACACCCACTATCACACTCTCATAACCTATCGCCCACACCATGCACATCCCACTCCCAACCCATGACCTTATCTGACCTTCTCGCACCCATCGCAACATCCACAACCCACAGCTTCCCCCATTCCCTCTCACGTCCCTTCTCACATTAACCCCCATAACCTTTCACCCATGCTCTTACCTCACCCCCCCCAAACCCCCATATCGTCCCCCACAACACACCCACACACCCCTGCAAACTCCTCAACCTCTCTCTCACCTCATCTACCTTACCATCTCCCCCCGCTCCTCCCCCGCCCACACCACCTCGCTCTCCCTCTCACCCTCCCCCCCATCTACAGTATTTCTTGCTAATTCGTCTGTTTTGCAAAATGTCGTTTCTCGCATATGTTTTTTCATCATGTCTATAGTAATGGTAATGATGTTTTTTGAGGGATTATTTTTTCGAAGGACTTGTGAGTGGCATTGTTATTTTAGTTGTTAGCTTTAGTTTGATGTCTATTTGCAATTTTTTTTTTTCAATATGTATTTTTATCAAGAACGAATAATGAAGAATGAAATAAAGAAATGAGAAAGAAAGAAAAGAAAAACTAGAGAAAGAAAGAAAGAAAACAAGAACAAATAAAGAATACAGAATTGGATGCAGGAAAAAAAGAGAAAGAGCGAGAGAAAAGAAAGAAAGAGAGAAAAAAAGAAAGAAAGAAAGGAAAAGCAACCGAACAGGAATAGCGGATGAACGAAAGAATATAAAATTCAATACAGTAGAAAACAAAAAAATAATGAGAGAGAGAGAGAGAGAGAGAGAGAGAGAGAGAGAGGGGGGGGGGGGAGGGTTGACGTTTCTGTCCACAAGTTACGAATTCTCCTGCAAAGGTTGAGAGAGAGGGAGGGAGGGAGGGAGGGAGGGAGAGAGAGAGGGAAGGGAGGAATAAAGAAGAAAGATCCATGGGGTGGGTGAGAAGAAAAAAAAAAAAAAAGGAGGAGGAGGAGGAGGATACGTGTGATGGAGGAAAACTGGAGGGGAGAAATAAGAACAAAAAAAAGAAAAAGGAAAATAAAAAGAACGAAGGGAGTGAAAGCAATAGAAAATAGAAAGAAAATAATGATAATAAAAAGCAGACGAATTGGTTAACAAGATGAAGAAGAAGATTTTTATGTTTATTAATCAATCAATCAATCTATCTATCTATCTATCGATCGATCTATATCTATCTATCTATCTATCTATCTATCTACCTTGGAATGCGAGAATTCAAAACAAGAAAACCATTAGTGAGAGAAATGAGTTTGGATGAGGATGAGGAGGAGGAGGAGGAGGAGGAGGAGGAAAGCTCGGATATGAGAAGAAAATGAAGGCAAATTGAGGGTAATAAGAGAGAGAGAGAGAGAGAGAGAGAGAGAGAGAGAGAGAGAGAGAGAGAGAGAGAGAGAGGGGTGGGGGGGGTCTTCACTTATTCACGCAACATACCGAGAAACCTTCCTAAGCTTTTAAGAAGACGAGTTGTTCTCCGGATATCGAGGCATCACCACCACCTCCTCCTCCTCCTCCTCCTCCTTCTCCTCCTCCTTTGATTTTCCTCCGTCTCCTCTGCTCCCTTTTCTTCTTGGTCATTATTCTCCTTTCTCCTTTATTTAGGGTTTTCTCCTCCTCCTCCTCCTCCTCCTCTCTCAAATCTTGCATACTACAACAAGATAAATGCAACTGCGAAAATACACACACATTTTCTATCAATCAATCAATCAATCTACTACCTATCTATCTATTTATATATCTCTGCCTATTTATCTATCTATCTATTCATATCTATTTATCATCTATCCAGACACGGTCACAATCTCCAACATGTCTTTCTTCCACTATCTCCTTTCTTCCTCTGCGCCGAGGGGGTCGAGGCGTGGGCGGCTGAGAGCGGCCTGGGCGTCTCCTTGGGCAAGATCCGGAAAAAGATCGGCACCGGGACCGTCCAGCCGTGGTGCTCCTCCGGCAGGAAGACCGTGCTGAAGGTCACTATGACACTGGGCAGGCTGCTCCACAACCTGGAGTACCAATCCTTCTTCCTCTTCGGGGAAGGCCTACACCAGCATGAGGCACAAGGGACAATGGGCATCGCTGCAAGGGGAGCGTCGACACCCAAACGGTGTCCCCAGACACCTGGTGGGCGGGCAGGCCCGCGCCCGGGGACCCAAAACTGATGGGGGGTAGGCTGCCAATGACCTGACCCTAGCCTCCACTGCCCGGGCTGATGTGAAGCAGCCTGCCCCTGACCTGACCTCAGCCTCGAACGGTGAGCCACATGATGTAGGGTTTGTAAGGGGAGTCAACGACATGACCCCAGCCTCCAGTGATGAGGCCGATGCTGTGAAGGACCAAGCGACGCGACCTCAAACTCCACCAACCAGATTCTTCGCGACGGTGGGAGGCTAAGAGGCCCTGACGACAGGCCCAGGGAAGGGACCCCGCCACCCTTGAGAGACGCGGCCGTCCCCATTCCTGGCTGGAAGCTTTCTTGGATGACACAGCAATCTATGCCGTGGCTGTGTCCAGTATCTTGGTTTACTGCACTGTGGCTGTGCAGTGTCCAGCCGGCCGCGTCTTTCAGGAGTGGCGGCCTCCTTACCAGCGCGTGTAGTCAGCCAAGATGCTGGACTGCTTTTCTTTTTCCTACACTTGAACTCTACTCCTGTATCCTAGTTCACTTTCATTATTCTGACTGTGTTTTCACCCACGCATCTCCCATCCTTCATGCCTCCTCAATGTTGCCTCCTTTTCCATGTGTCCCTTTTCTCTTCTTCTCTTAATTTTCCTCCGTCTCCCCTTCTTCTTTCCTATTCGGTCATAATTCTTTCTCCTTTATTGTCTGATGGTTATTTTGTCCTCCTCCTCCTCCTTCTCTTAGTCATATTTTCCGTCTCCTTTTCTTACATATTTCTTTTCTTTTCCCTTCCCCGAGTCTTGCTTTCGCCCTCCTCCTGCTTCATTCTTTATTGGTTTTTCTTCTTTCTTTTTCTTCTCCCCCTTGTCCCTGTTCCGGTTTATGTTTCAGCTTGACTTTTTTCGTTTTTGTTATTCTGGTTCTTGTTCTTGTTCTGGCCCTTGCTCTTCTCCTTGTTCTCCTCCTCGTCGCACTCCTCCTCCACCTCCTCCTTCTCAAAGTCAAGTCTGTTACTCTGTTCATTCCATCCTTTTTCCCAGTAGCATCCGAACCCTTGTTACCTGAGTGGAAGGTTTTGCGCACCTGTTCTCACCTGTTTCCTCTATAGCTTCTTCGCCCTGTCTTCCATCCTCACCGCGCCTCAGTCTGTACATCAGTGAGTCTTCCTTCTAATCTATCTTGTTTTGTATGTTCTTCTTTACCTCCTTTGTTACCTGAGAGGAATCTTTTGCGCACCTGTCCTGTCTCCTGTTTCCTCTAGCTTCTTCGCCCTGTCTTCCATCCTCACCGCGCCTCAGTCTGTACATCAATGAAGGTGCGTTCCCACCAAACCATTCAATTCAATTCATTTCATCCATTTTCACGTTCATCAATCGTTCAACCAAACGCCATCACTTTCATTTTTCAGGTCATCTCATATGCAAAGTTTTCCATGAGTGGTGACGTCACGTCCCTGAGCAAATAACATATTGTTGTTGTTGTTGGGTAGAAGCGTAGGAAGAAAGAAACAAAGGGATGCATAACAACACCTTAACTAGGTTCTACAC
Source organism: Eriocheir sinensis (assembly GCF_024679095.1). Lineage (NCBI taxonomy): Eukaryota > Metazoa > Arthropoda > Malacostraca > Decapoda > Varunidae > Eriocheir > Eriocheir sinensis. The sequence goes on along the minus strand of NC_066566.1, from coordinate 4,475,543 downwards.
ACAGCGTTTTGATTACACTGACGCGCGCTGTTGCTTAATCAAATGCTGGTGTATCAAGTTCATGGAATGACGACGTTGACATTACATGATGTCCTCTGACTAGCGTGTGGTGATGTTGTTTGTTACACGAATATTGTATTATGAAAAAATTTAAAAAATATAAATATTAATGAGAATGGCCAGGAATTGAATGAATGGAATTGAATTGAATGACCCGGACCTGAACATAGAATTAACGTGAGTCTTCCTTCTAATCTATCTTGTTTTGTATGTTCTTCTTTATCTCCTTCCTCGTGGTTTGTTCTGGTATGCTTTTCTTCGTATACCGTTTCAACTCTACTGTCTTATCCAGCCTTCTTTTAGTTATCATGTTTATTACCCATTATTCGTTTGTTTTTTATCCCTTTCTCTATATTTCATTTTTCTTGGAGTTCACTTTTTTCATTTCCTTTTATGGCAACGATCTCTTATCTTTATTTCGTCCCACACACCTTACACCCCTTCCTCTCCCAGTCTCACCCCCCCTCCAACCCACCACCTTTCTCTTCACCATATCATCATCTTCCCCCCTTTGCACCTCTTCCCCTCACCATCTCACTACCTCGTTTCTCTTCACCATATCATCATCTTTCCCCCCTTTGCATCTCTTCCCCTCACCATCTCACTACCCCCTCACCATCTCACTATATCATCACCTCAACTCTATTTCACCTCCTCCCCTTTCCCATCTCATTACTCAACTCCCAGCAACCACAACCAGTCTGTTCACCACTTAATTAACTGCTCTTTCGGCCACCTCTTCGGATTTTGCACAGGAGCAGCAAGTAGCGTTTTTTTTTCTTTTTATAGTTTCCTTTTTTTTGTTGTTGCTGTGAAAAAAAAAAATCACCCACGCACCCTTCCACCTACCTTCCACCATCCTTTTCTTCCCCCATATCATCGTCACCCTCTTTGCTCTACCTCCCATCACCACCTCACTACCTCCCCACCCCCAACCGCAACCCTTCTCACCCCCCTTCCGCCCTGACACACAACTCTGCAAGCGGCCGCACATTTAGATTTCATACCCAAACAGTTTCCTTTGTGGAGGCAACCTCGGGAAGCCGCCACCCATCACCGCCAATGACAATACGGAGGGGAGCTTATCGACGCTGAAATTACACCCCCGGCCCCGCAGCTCCTCCCGACGGGGCTCACGGGTCATCTTAGCTCCCCCTCCCTGACCCCGCCTCGACCCCTTCCTCCTCCTCCTCGTCCTCCTCCTCTCGTTCCCTTCCCGCAGCGTCCAGAATTCTGTCTTCATGCGAGGTATAGAACAAGTCACCACAGCTCCTCCTCCCCCTCCGTCCCCCCCTTTTCCCTCCACCTCCTCCCCCTCCTCTCCTGCATTAGGGTCGTCCAGGGCGTGTTACAGGGCCGGGAATTCAGCCTTCGGTACCGGTATAGGAATTGGGTGATCCATTCCGAAATGACACGAGCTTCGCCAGGGGTGGGGGGTGGGTGGAGGAGGTGGGGGAAGGGTAGGGGGGGACGTATGGATCTCTGCTACTACTAGATCATGTCCTGACTCTTCCTTTTCCTTCCTTTCCCTTCCCCCTTGCCTCCTCCTTTCCCCCAGTAGTCAGTGTTGCCAAGTCTTTCAGGAGCTACCCGCGGATTTCTATACGGTGGAAATAGCCCAAAGGAACCCAAGATGAAGACAATGTTAACCTGTGTCTGTCTAAACGATAAATACAACTCTTTTTTTTCTTTACGGTGAAGGAAGCAGCTTAATTAAGGGGGAAAAGAAAACTAAAAACAAGAAAAAAAGACAGCTAAAACAAGATATGGGCCCTACGTAAGAGAAAAAGAAAAAAAAAAAGCCCGTTGAAGCAAAACAAAAAAGTCCGCTGAAACAAAACAAAATAAAAATACTGAAACAAGACAAAAAAAGTCCGCTGAAACAAAACAAAATAAAAATACTGAAACAAGACAAAAAAAGTCCGCTGAAACAAAACAAAATAAAAATACTGAAACAAGACAAGAAAAGTCCGCTGAAACAAAACAAAATAAAAATACTGAAACAAGACAAAAAAAGTCCGCTGAAACAAAACAAAATAAAAATACTGAAACAAGACAAAAAAAGTCCGCTGAAACAAAACAAAATAAAAATACTGAAACAAGACAAAAAAAGTCCGCTGAAACAAAACAAAATGAAAAAGCCCGCTGAAGCAAAACAAAAAAGTCCGCTGAAACAAAACAAAATAAAAATACTGAAACAAGACAAAAAAAGTCCGCTGAAACAAAACAAAATAAAAATACTGAAACAAGACAAAAAAAGTCCGCTGAAACAAAACAAAATAAAAATACTGAAACAAGACAAAAAAAGTCCGCTGAAACAAAACAAAATAAAAATACTGAAACAAGACAAAAAAAGTCCGCTGAAACAAAACAAAATAAAAAAACCCGCTGAAACAAAACAAAACAAAAATACTGAAGCAAGACAAAAAAAGCCCGCTGAAAAATCCCCCACCCGCTGAAACCAATAAAAAAAACCCCGCTTAAACAAAACAACAAAAAAAGCCCGCTGAAACAAATCAATAAATGTCCGCTAACACAAACAAACAAAACAACAACAACAACAACAACAACAACAAAAACAGGCTAATAATTGCTACTGTAACCTTGCATCTAGAAATCTAAAAACTAAACCTTATTATAAAACCAGAAACTCCTATAACCTCCCCTCCCCATATCTCCATTCCCTCCCCTAACCCTTATCCACCCCGTCCATTAATACCCCTTCCCTTCTTTTACCCTTTCCACCTCTTCCATATAGCTCCCTCTCCCTCTCTACCCACCTCCACCCCTTCAATCCATCTCCATTCCTTTCTCTACCATCTCTCACTTCTTCCCTCCGTATTAACGATATGGAAGAAGAAAAAAAGATATGGCCTAGAAAACCGCAGTATAAGCCTCTCAGATCCATATTTCCCGCGGCACGTCATCAAAAACGAGCCCAAGTGAGTGAAAAAACACAACCTTGACAACCCTGACCCACACACTCACACACACACCCAAACATATACACACACAAGCCGGCCACTCCCTCCCTCCCTCACTCACACCACCACACCAAACACACCCCATTGCCGGCTGGTCCCAAGGCTCACCCCGCCACCCTCGGGCTCTGCGGCAGATAATATGACACGAAAATTGGCGTGGCACTCAGTAATCACGCAATTCGACTGTCAGCTGCTCACTTCTCACGGGCAGCGATGGCGCACCTCCCTGGCGGTCGACTTCGATTCCAGGTAATGTTGGGAAAATGACATATTACCTGCCCGTACGGCCCCGCGCACCTGTGGCCGCCCATCACGGTGACGAATGTGAGGCTCCCGACCCATCCCGAGGGGCGCCTGGTGTTTGAAGGGGGAGGAGGAGATGGGGGAAGGGGGTGGAGGAGGGGAAGACGGGAGGAGGAGAAGGGGAAAGAAGTGTGTGAAGGGGGAGGAGGAAGGGAGGGAAGGAAAGGAGGAAAGGGGATGTGGGAGGAAGGGAAGAGTGGAAATGGAAAAGGGGAGAATGGGAAGGGGAAGAAGGGAATGTGGGAAGAGAGGAAGGGTGGAGATGGGAAAGGTGGAAAGGGGAAGGGGAGAAGGGGAAGGGGAAGATGGGTAAGAGAGAAGAGGGGGGAAGGGGAGAAAGGGAAGGGGACGAAAGGGATTAGCGATCTGGGATGAGGATAAGGGGAGGAAGGGGAGATGGGTGTTTGAAGGTGGAGAAAGGGAAGGGGGAGGAGATGAAAGGGAAGGGGATGTATGACAGTAAGGGGGAAGGAATTGTGGAAAAGGAAGAGGGAAGGAAGTCTGACTGTGGAGGGGAAGGGGGGAATGGTTGACAAGAATGGAGATGGAAGGGGGAAGTCTGATAGTGGAGGAGAAAGGGGGGAAATGTGATAACTGGCAGGGGGGATAGTGAGGGGGAATGGGAATACAGAGTGGGGTGGAAAAAGGGAGATGGGAGGGTTGGATATGGGAATGGGAGATGACGCTTAAGGTTTGGGGAGATGAGGAGTGTAGGACTGATGGGGAGAGGAGGGAATGGTAAGTGGTTGGAGGTAGAGAAGAAGGAAAGTGAAGATGGAGTGAAGAGGTGGATATGGGTAGCGAAAGAAAGGGAGGTATAGGAAAGAGGTGGAACAGGTAAAAAGGAAAAGGAAAGGGTGGATAAAGGTAAGTGAGGGAGGGAGATATGGGGAAGAGATGGAGGGTGTGAAGAAGTAAAAGGATAAAGATAGGGAAATGGTGATGGGTAAGGAAGGGAAGGGAGATATATAGAAGCAGTGAATATATGCAATAGAGTGAGGAGACAAGAGGAAGAAGAGAAAATGGATGGAAAATGGGGGACTGGAGGAAAAGGGGAATAAAGACAGTGAAGAAAGGGAGATAAAGTAAAGGGGTGGATATGGGAAAATAAAAAAAGGGAGATATATAGAAGAGACAGAGATACGTAATAGAATAAGGAAACAAGACCAAGAGGAAAGGATGGATGGGAAATAGGGTAAGAGGGGGGACTGACAGAGTATTTTGGGGGTGGGGGGTTTAATTGCAGGTTTGTTCCAGAAAAGTCAACAGGTGTGGAGTCCGTGTCGTCAGGTGTGGTATGGCTGTATCACGTGTGGGGGTGTGAGAAGCAGATGAGTGTGACACATGTGGACGGGGAGTGTGTTTGTGTGTGTGTGTGTGTATACCTGTATATGTGTTACTGTGTGTACCTGTGTGCGTGTGAGTTTTTACCTGTGTGCATATTTACTTGTGCATGTGCGTGTGTACCTGAGGATGGAGCTTTGTGTGTGTATTGAGCTATGTGTGTGTTTGTTTGTTTGTGTGTGTATGAGTGTATGTAAACAAAAAAACAAAGATAGATAAATGAAAAAAAAGCCCGCTATGCACCGCTCTTGTAAAAAAATATAATGATAGAAGATAGATAGATAATGGCGTGTGTGTGCATGTGTGTGTGTGTGTGTGTGTGTGTGTGTGTAAAAACAACAATTACTACAACCACATAAAACCATAAAAGTCACTCCGAGACGCATAATTCATACCACACGAAGATTACTGTTAATATATCCCTCTGCACACCTGTGAGTGGTTCCAGGTGTATATTAGCAGGTGTATAGGTAAGGCAGGTGTGGGGGACATGATAGTTACCTGTACGGATGACGGAGACCGACAGACAGACAGACGGAGAGACAGAAAGATTGATAGGAGGTTTGAGAAGGTGGAGGGGGGGGCAGGGGCAGAGAGAGAGAGAGAGAGAGAGAGAGAGAGAGAGAGAGAGAGAGAGAGAGAGAGAGAGAGAGAGAGAGAGAGAGAGAGAGAGAGAGAGAGAGAGAGAGAGAGAGAGAGAAGGGGGGTGAGGGGGGGCGGGAGCAGGGGGGGGGGGACTGAAAACATGAAGGTCGACCGGGATGAAAGAAAAATAGAAAGAAAAAGGACGCAAGGGAAAAAAAAAACATTGAAAGCGACATCCATTGAAAAAAAAAAAGGAAAGGAAAGAAAAAAATAATGAAAAGATTGGCCTCAGTAAGTGAAGGCAAAGAATTATAAAAAGAACAAACAAAAAAACGGGGACTTTCAAACACCCACTGAATACAAGAACCAAAACAAAAATAAAAGAAAAGGAGGAGCGGGGAAAGACTGGAAATATGCCAAAAAAGAAGAATGACAAATAAAACTGATAAAAGAGGAAATAAAAAGCGTGATAGGAAAATGAACGTAAGAAAAAAAAACACAAAAAAGGATATAAAGATCAGATATATGGAAAAAAGAAGAAGAAGAAGAAGAAGAATGACAAATAAAACTGATAAAAGAGGAAATAAAAAGCGTGATAGGAAAATGAACGTAAGAAAAAACATACAAAAAAGAAAAAAAGATCAGATATATGGAAAAGAAGAACAAAAAGAAGAAGAAGAATGACAAAATTAATAAAAGAAGAAATAATGAAAAGCGTGATGAGGAAATGAACGTAAAAAAAACAATACAAAAAAGGAAAAAAAAGATGATATATGGAAAAGAAGAAGAAGAAGAAGATTGACAAAACTAATAGAAATAAATAAATAAATAAAAAGCCTGAACGTAAAATATATAAAAAAAGGAAAAAAATACCGACTTGCAAACTTTCCTCTGAATACGAAAACTGTAAAAAAGAAAGAACAGAAATAATTAATAAGCAAATAAAAAAAAGAAAAAGAAAAAGAGGAGAATGGGAAGGGGTGAGAAAGGGATGTGAGAGGAAGGGAAGGGTGGAGGAGGTGAAGGTGGAAAGGGAAAGGGTGAGGTGGGGAAAGGGAGGAGGGAAGGAGGGGGAAGGGAGAGAATGGGAATGGGGGAGAAAGGGATATGAGAGGAAGGGAAGGGGTGGAGGAGGGAAGGTGGATAGGGGAAGGATGAAGTGGGGAAGGGGTGGAGGAGGGGAAGGTGGATAGGGGAAGGATGAAGTGGGGAAGGGGAGAAGGGAAGCAGGGGGAAGGGAGAGAATGGGAAGGGTGTGAAAAGGATGTGAGGGGAAGGGAAAGGGTGGAGGGGAAGGTGGAAAGAGGAAGGGTGAGATGGGAAAAGGGAGGAGAGGAGGAGGGGAAGAGAGAGAATGGGAGGGGTGTGAAAAGGATGTGAGGGGAAGGGAAAGGTGGAAAGGGAAAGGGTGAGGAGGGGAAAGGGAGGAGGGAAGGAGGGGAAGGGAGAGATAGGGATGTGAGAGGAAGGTGGAAAGGGGAAGGGGGGAGGGATAGGGGGAGATGGGTAAGGGAGATGAAGGGATGGGGGAGAAGGGGAAAGGGATGAAGAAAATATCAGAAAAAAAGAAAAGGACAAAAAATAATAAAAGAAAAACACCTTACATAAAGAGGAGGGGCAAAGCAGCAAACGAAAATAAAAAGACCACATCATAAAAAAAAAAATAAAGAATTGTTGATTGAAAAACTCCACTGACCAAATTATTTTGACAGGTGAAGAAGGGGAGGAGGGACGGGGAGGGAGGGGTGGTGGATGGGAGTGGGGACGGGGTGAGGTGGAGGTGGGAGGGAAGGGGAGGGGAACATCTGGGGAACAGGCTGGGGAGGATAGACCGAGAGTTGGGGAGGGGAGAGGGGACAGTTAAGGTAAGGAGAGGAAAGGGGGGAAGGGAGAAATAAGGGGAGGGGAGAGTAGACTGGGAGGTAGGGGGGAGATAAAATGACAGGTGGGTGGGGGGAGAGGACAGGGAGAGAGGAGGAAGTAGGGGAGAGGGAGAGGAGAGGAGGGAGAAGACTGGATATGTTGGCTTCAGAAGAGAGGTAGAGGGGGTAGGGGAAGGGGGTAAAGGGGGGAAGAGGGGAGAGTATAGGGAAGGGGGTGAGCGGTTGGGGGAGGGTTGGGCAAGGGGAGGAGGGGGTACTGGAGGGGGTGCAGAGGGGGAGGGGAGGGCGTGGGGAGGGCGTGGGCGGTGGGCGTGCATGTCTCGGAGCGCCATGCTGTCCGGAACACGCCCGACATGCAACCACACCTAATCCCTTCTGTCAGGCGCGCCGCCCCTCCTCTCCCCCCCTGAGTTGCCTGCGTGTTGACAATAACCTGCTCTCTCTCTCTCTCTCTCTCTGTCCATCTATCCAGGTATCTATCTATTTCTTTATCTATCAGCAATTATTAGCATCGTCATAATAATAATAATAATAATAATAATAATAATAATAATAATAATGGTAGTAATAGCAATAAAGAGGGAGATAAGGGAAAGAGGATGAAAGGGAAGAAAGGGCAGAAGAACGAGGGAAGAGGTAGAGAAAAGAAGAAGACTAAGAGAGGAAGAAAGATGATGATGATGATGATGATGATGATGATGATGATGAGGAGGAGGAGGAGGAGGAGAAGTCATGTATAAGAAAATGAAACAATCAATCAATCTCTCGGTTAAAAATGAACGACAGAAAGAAACGAGAAGACTGAGGAGAAGAAAACACAAAGACATTATACAGAATAGAAAATAGAAGAAAGAAAAACCAAAAGACGATCACGGGGAAAAAAATAACAGCTTAGTAACAACTGATCTTGCCTCGAGGGAATTCTGGGAGAGAGAGAGTGAGAGAGAGTGGCACATGATCAGAGAGAGGGAGAAAGAGAGAGGGAAAGAGAGAGAACCACATCAAGAGAAAGAGAGAGAGAGAGGGAGAGAGAACCACACCCCTTCAACCAAAGCAATACGAGACGGTCACTCCCCTCAAACCCTCAACTAACCACCCGTAAGAGTCTTGACCCCTTCCTCGCCGCGCCGGACACACGCAGCAAATTCCTGTACATTATCGGACCGGCCAATGAATAATGCGGTGAATAATGCAGCGAAGGGCGGATTAAAGGAGGGGACGGACGGACGGACAAGCGGGCGAGAGGACAAGCGGGCGGTGGTTCTCATACATGCATAGTCCCGGAGCCTCTGACGAAATGGGTTCTTCCGCTTCAGCTTTCCTTCTCTTGTGCCGTTTACGCTTAGCCGCGAGGAAGGTTGTTAAGGGTGAGGACCGAGGCTTTAAGTAATTGACTGCGCTTTCGGCCACCTCTTCGGATTCTTTACGGGAGCAGCGAGTAGCGGGCTTTTTTTATTGTTTCCTTTTTTTTGTGCCCTTGTGCTGTCTTCTTTACTGTAAAAAAAGGAAGAAATAAAATCAATTGTTTTGCCTCTTTTTTCTTTGTTTACTTAATTGATAACGCACAGGTAAAGTTAGGAGCATACACTATAACTGCGCGTGGCCCCGGTGCTCATCTCCGTCTCGTTGGCCCTTTGAGACTGTAGTGGGAGAATCCATTAACTCGACGCAGGGCCAGTGTGGCATCCGGGGTATCACAGTTTACCTTGCCCAGGTTACCCAAAGTTAGAAAGTTTCGTTTAGTCGGCGCAACATCTGTGGTCATATGCCGGAGAGAGACAGAAGGGGAAGGAATTATAGGAGAAGGGAACAGATACCAGGAGACGGGACACAACCCCGATTAATACCTGATACCCATTCACTGCTGGGTGGACAGGGGCGTAGGGTATCGGAAAAGCCGCCCAAATTTTTCCACTCCGCCCGGGAATCGAACCCGGGCTCTCTCGGTTGTGACCCGAGTGTGCTAACCACTGCACCACGAAGCCCCCCCCCTCCACCAGGTTACCCAAAGTGCACATTTATAGGCCATCATGAAAGGAAAGATGAACAGCTGGGTGGACTGCACGAAGACTGCCCAGGCCGGTGTGGCGTTAAATCTCAGTTTGACGGCGGTGGCTGAGTGGTAGCGTGCTGGGCCCACATTCACCGCGTGATGGACGACGCAGGTTCGAATCCCCACGCTACCACCTCGGATTTTTCAGTTACTGCCGAGTGGCTTAAAGCTACCCACATGCTGTCCTGAAGACCAGCCATCAACCCGGCCTCTTGAGGAAACCGTCCAAGTGAATCAAGAAGAAGTTCCGGGGGGCAGCATGAGCCAAGAGAAAATGGTGCCACTATAAACACTTGCCTGCGCCATGACAGGCTGGGGCCAACTACACATCGGGACGGGACAAACCAAATCAGAGGGACGAGACTTAACGCCAAACCAGGATTCGAACCTCGACCCATAGATTCGTAGTCAAGGTCGCGAACCACAACACCACGGGGGCGGAGGCAAAAAGAATGTTCTGCCTCTTTTTTTCTTACTCTGTTTATTTCGTTGGTGCTTCCTTATTTTCTTCATCCATTTATTTAATGTTTTAGACTGAATGAACCTTTCGAAGTGCAGATCATTGCGTGTTGGATGAAAAGAGAAAAAAAAATCTTATTCTGGTTTCTTTAAATTTTATCCACCCCGACGATATTTTCAACTATTCATCCTCTTTTCAGTTTTTTTTTTCACTTCGACTGAGCTTGGCAGAGGTTAAGGCTGTTGAATTATTAAGAGAAGGAGAGAAAAATCGCCTATTCTGCCTTCCTTTGTTTTGGTTTTATATATTTCGATGCTATTTTGTTTTTTCATCTTTTTACTCACTTTTCAGGTTTTATTTACTTCGAATGAGAAAAGAGAGAGAGAGAGAGAGAGAGAGAGAGAGAGAGAGAGAGAGAGAGAGAGAGAGAGAGAGAGAGAGAGAGAGAGAGAGAGAGAGAGAGAGAGAGAGAGAGAGAGAGAGAGAGAGAGAGAGAGAGAGAGAGAGAGAGAGAGAGAGAGAGAGAGAGAGAGAGAGAGAGAGAGAGAGAGAGAGAGAGAGAGAAAACAGAACAAAAACCCCAGCAAAGGAAAAACTTCACGAACGAGACATTTTAACGAACGGAGAACCTTTGCCGATCAACGTTAACTTAGACAACAACAACGACGGGGGCGGCGGTGGCGGTGAGGGCGGCGGCGTGTGCAGGCAGGTAAAGGTACAGGCAAGGTAAGGAGATGGGGGGTATAGGGACAAAATAGCGGAGGCAGCGGTAGTGAGGACGGGCGGTATAGGGATAAAACAGCAACAGCGGCGGCGGGAGGCGGACAGGTAAGGCAGGGCAACGGTAACGAGGCTTCGGGTTCAGCTGCTGCAAAATGAAGGACCGAGCTGTTAACGGGATAAAGTTTTGATAGCGATTCTTTGCTTCATCCATGATTCACGCGGCCGGGCTGGGCGAGCGAATAACGACTCCGAGGAAAAATGTTACACAGCGCTGGAAACACCAAAGAAACCCCGCGCCCATATTCCCCAACATTTCAAGGCTCACACTCCCGCATTTGACAAGGCTTTGGTAGGAGTTTTGAGCATTTCCAAGGGGAGTTTCGTGACCCTGGTGGTAGTCTGACCCTTCTTCTGTACCGTGAACTTAATAACAGTTCATTAAAACCCGACTTATCTCCCGTTTGGCCTTTGGAAATTGTTAATGTGGGAGGCGTACCGACCCTATTCACGTGACTCTCTGACTGTTGTTTATCTTGTATTATCACTCCCAGATCTCTCTCTTCTTGAACTTTTAATATTTCTCCATCTCCCATTCTATATGTCCATTTTGGTCTCCCCTCACTCTTTCCCATTTCCATTATATAGAGGGAAAACTTATGAACTCAGAAGATGCGAGCTGGTGATGACGTCCTGAGCGCTGGGAATAGCCGAGGCGAGTAAGAGGAAGTCGCCGTTGAAGAAAGATGTGAATTATGCGCTTCTAGCTATTTTTTATTTGTTTTTGTATATATGACTTTGCTATCGAGCGGCCATTAGTTTTATTATTACTATTTTTATGACTATTTGGTGTTATTATTATTGTTTATTATTATTATTATTATTATTATTATTATTATTATTATTATTGTCATTCTTTTTGTTCTTGTTCTTGTTCTTGTTGTTCTTGTTCTTCTGGTTCTTACTGTTATTATTGCTATTACTACTGACATTATTATTTTAAACGTTTCAAATAAAATAATAAACAGTAACAGAGAACAGACGATTAAATGATAAAGAAAACAACAACAACAACAACAACAACAACAACAATAATAATAATAATAATAATAATAATAATAATAATAATAATAATAATAATAATAATAATAATAATAACTACACCCCCCAAAATAACGTAGGAATAAAGAACAAAAACAAACATACGAATCCACATCAATAAAGGGGCTACGAGCGTAAAAAAAAAAAAAAAGATTGACGCGTTAATTAATCAGAGGGAATCCTGGACCAGATAAAAACAAGCAAAAAAGAATCGAGGGAACGCGAAATTAAAACGACATTCACGCCACATGACTCCCCGCGCGGCGCCAAAGGGAATAATTATGCAACCCGTTAATGTGGCGCGCGGCAAAACACAGGGAATGCGCGAGAGTCGAGACCCGCCGCGGCCCAACGAAATAAGTGTGTCAGGGCGGACGCACTCGACACGAAAACAATTATTAACATTAGCGAGGAAAAACTATCAGCAACTCAGTGGAAGCCATGATTCTGTTACTGTTGCCACTAATACTACTACTACTACTACTACTACTACTACGACTACTACTACTACCACTGCTTCTACTACGGTAAAATTATAGTTCTCATCATCTGCGGTATTATGTTTTATTTGGATAACGATAGTGATTTTGTTAACATTTCTGTCTTTCCTTTACTATTTGTCTGTCTGTCTATCTGTCTGTCTGTTTGTCTGTCATCCTGCCTCTCCATGCTTGTCTCTGTTTCTCCGTCTGTTTACCTGTCTGTCTCTATTCCTGTCTGTCTGTGTGTCTGTTCGTGTCTGTGTCTTGTGTTCGTCAGCCAGCCTTCTTGTCTGTCTGTCTGTCTGTTTGCCCTTCTGTCTGCCTGTCTGTGTCTGTGTGTCTTTCCGGTCAACTGTCAGCCACCCTCACTGCTTATCTGCATGCCTGTCTTTCTGTCTGTCTGTCCATTTGTCTCCCTCCCTCCCTCAATGTCTATCCGTCTCCGCTTGTCTGTCTTTCTACCCTTCTGTCCGTCTGTCTGTGTCTGTGTGTCTGTTGAACTGTCAGCCAACCTCACAGCTTGTCTGCATGCCTGTCTTTCTGTCCGTCTGTCCAGCTGGCTCCCTCCCTCCCTCCCTCCCTCCCTCGCTGCCCCTCAATAACGGGCTAAAAACGGCGCGGCCCCCAAAGTTTTGACAGTCGGCGGGACGAGTCACATTAGCAGACTGGCAGCGGCTCAAATATTTCATGGCCGGAATGGTACTAACGTGTCTCTGTTTAGCTCGTGTGTCCGGGCCCCGCTGCTCCTGTTCATCTTGTTCTTCTTATTCGTGTTCCTGTTAATGTTGGTGTTGGAATGCTACTAATGTGTGTCTGTTCATCTTGTTCTTGTTCTTCTTGTTAATGTTGTTGTTGGAATGCTACTAATGTGTGTCTGTTTAGCTTGTGTGTCCGGGCCCCGCTGCTCCTGTTCATCTTGTTCTTGTTCTTCTTGTTAATGTTGTTGTTCTTTTTCCACTTGGAGTATGCATTTCACGTGTGGGGGAGGTCCACTCACACAGCTCTTCTGGACAGAGTGGAGTCTAAGGCTCTTCGTCTCATCAGCTCTCCTCCTCCTACTGATAGTCTTCTACCTCTTAAATTTCGCCACCATGTTGCCTCTCTTTCTATCTTCTATCGATATTTTCATGCTGACTGCTCTTCTGAACTTGCTAACTGCATGCCTCCCCCCCTCCCGCGGCCTCGCCACACACGACTTTCTACTCATGCTCATCCCTTTACTGTCCAAATCCCTTACGCAAGAGTTAACCAGCATCTTCACTCTTTCATCCCTCACGCTGGTAAAAAAAAAAAAAAGTTCGCTATGGCGCTGCTCCCCCAAAGCGAAAAGTATAAGGATATCCAAATCAAAAATGGAGAATAAGTTAGAGAGGTGTCTTGATAGTTCTCTGTTGAAGGCGTTTGAGTCGTAGGAAGAAGGAAATACATAAACACACATACACAGAGGCTCAACCCCCCCACCCCACCCAGCCCCCACACACAATCACCACCACCACCACCACCACCATCATCACCACCACCACCACCACCCACCGGAACCAATCCTCGTTTCATTCCGGCAACAAATCTCTCATTCGTAACTCATCGAATTTAATCTCCCAACAGCAATTACAAATCTCGGCCCGCTCCTCCGCCGCGCTGTTGTGTTTGCTATTTAAAGAAGATCGACCAAATTAAGGGAGGCTTTGTGCTGCGGAGGGGAGAGAGAAAGAGAGAGGGAGAGAGGGGGTGAGAGAGGGAAGGGACGGAAAGGGAAGGGCACAGAGAGAGGACCATACTTCTAAGGGAGGGGGACTGTATGGGATGGTAAGGGAAGGGAAGAAAAGAGAAGGGCAAGGAGAAAGAGGAAGGGAGAGGAAGGGAGAGGGAGATGACCACGCTGGGGAGGAAGGGGCGGGAAGGGAAGGGAAAGCGAGAGAGGAAGGAAGAGAGGGAAGGCAAGGGAAGGGAGGGGCAAAGAGAGGGAGGAAGGGAGAACTGAGGAGGGGGACTGGAAAGGAAGGGAAGGGAAGAGAAGGGAAGGGAAGGGAAGGGGAAAGAGAGGAAGGGGGAAGGAGAGGAAAGGGGAACCACGCTTGAGGAGATGGAGCTGGGAAGGAAGGGAAGGGAAGGGAAGGGAAGGGCAAAGAGAGGAAGAGGGAACCACGCTTGAGGAGATGGAGCTGGGAAGGGAATCGAAGGGAAGAGAAGGGAAGGGAAGGGAAGGGCAAAGAGAGGAAGGGGGAAAGAGAGGAAGGGGGAACCACACTTGAGGAGATGGAGCTGGGAAGGAAGGGAAGGGAAGGGAAGAGAAGGGAAGGGAAGGGAAGGGAAGGGAAGGGAAGGGAAGGAAAGGGAAGGGAAGGGAAGAGAAAAGCAAAGAGGGAGAGGAAGGGGGAGAGAGAGGAACGGAGAACCACACTTTGAGGGGCTGGGGCTGGGAAGGGAAGGGAAGGGAAGGGAAGGGAAGGGCAAAGAGAGAGAGAAAGAGGGATTAGGGAAGGATAAAGGGGGAGTGAAGGCCGCGGTTTGCTGGGAACGACTTGATTTGGTTTGCTGGCAGAGGCTGTAAAGGGAGAAAGAACGGACGGAAGGGGAGGAAGGAAGAAAGGAGGGAGGGAAAGAAGGAAGGAAAGAAATTAGGAAGACAAGCAGGAAGGGGAAGGCAGACAGAAAGGAGAGAAAGAAGGAAGGAAGGAAGACATGAAGGAAGGGAGGGGGGATGGAAGAAAGAAAGAAAGAAAGAAAGGAAGGAAGGAAGGAAGAATAGACAGAGTGTGTGTGTGTCTGTGTGTGTGTGTGTGTGTGTGTGTGTGTGTGTGTGTGTGTGTGTGTGTGTGTGTGTGTGTCCGAGCGAGGCGGGCTGACCTTTTCAAGTTATTGATCCACAGGTAACGAGACTCACAATATTGATTCGTTTACCTGGCCTGTCGATGTGCCGAGGCCGCGATGCTTGGCTAGGCACGGACAGGTAAGGCCAGGTAAGTGCGCGGCGAGGCTGGAACGAAAAAGTGAAGTAAGGGAAGGAGAAAGTCAGGTAGAGAGAGGCAATTGCAAGGGAAGCGAAAAGGGAGGATCATATTGGTGAGGCGAATTGTGCTTAGAGGGATTTGTGGGAAGGAAGAAAGGGGAGGAAGGATGAAAGGGGAAGAGTGGATAAAATGTAAAGGTAGAGAAGGGGAGAAAGGAAAGGAGTGATGGGTGAGAAGTTGGAAAGTTTCGTTAAGTCGGCGCAACATCTGTGGTCATATGCCGGAGAGAGACAGGAGGGGGAAGGAATTATAGGAGACGGGCAGGTGAAAAGGCTCATTTAGGTAAGGTGAAATGTGAGCTTAAAAGTGAGATTTGTGGGAGTGGGCGAGGAGAAATTGTGGGAAGATAAGATTGAAATGGAGAGATGGAAAACAAAAGGAGAAATACAGGTAGAAAGACAGTTACAGGAGAGGTGAAAAGGATGATATAGGTGAGGTGATCTGTGCTTGGAAGAAAGGGAAGGGAGGAGGGAGAGAGGGAGAACACGGCGTGGAGAGGATAGAGCAGAAAGGTGGAGTGAGGAAAGAAGAAATACAGGTAGAAAAGCAATTAGCGGGACAGGTGAAAAGGTGAAAGGGATCGTACAGGTGAGGTGATGTGACTAGAAGAAGGATGGGAAGAAAAGCAAAGAGGTGAAAGTGAAGGCGAGGATAAAAAGGAACGACAGAGAGAGGGAAGGAGAAAGAAACAAAACAGGTATAGGCAATTAGCAAAGCAGAGGAGAAGCAACAGAGAGGTATGGTGGCCGGTGCTTAAAGGGTTGGGTGTACGGAAAGAGGGAGGGAAAGAGGACTAGGAGAGAGGGATACACAGGTAGAAGAGTAATTAGTGAGGCAGGTGGGTGGTAGCAAAGGTGAGGTGATGAGTGCTTACAAGGAGGGGCGTGTTGTGAGAGAGAGAGAGAGAGAGAGAGAGAGAGAGAGAGAGAGAGAGAGAGAGAGAGAGAGAGAGAGAGAGAGAGAGAGAGAGAGAGAGAGAGAGAGAGAGAGAGAGAGAGAGAGAGAGAGAGAGAGAGAGAGAGAGAGAGAGAGAGAGAGAGAGAGAGAGAGAGAGAGAGAGAGAGAGAGAGAGAGAGAGAGAGAGAGAGAGAGAGAGAGAGAGAGAGAGAGAGAGAGAGAGAGAGAGAGAGAGAGAGAGAGAGAGAGAGAGAGAGAGAGAGAGAGAGAGAGAAGAATAGGCAAACCAAGTCAAGGTGTGTCTGAATACTAAAAATAGATAAAAAATAAACCGCTCCCAAGAACTGCATACGAAAAACAAAATAGCATCAACGTAAACAAATTTTCACTAAAGCTGTCTCTCTTTGCCCTTGTACTCCCTATAACTCACATCTACGTTAAATAAAGCGTGAAGAAAAACATATTATAATCCCTAAGTTTACTGGCGGCACAAAAACAAGTCGGACATTTTTGCATTCACTCTTTCCACAACTAAGATGAATTAGGTGTCTTAAGCAATGCCTTCAAAACATACATATTGTCGTAAAAATAACATAACGCCCAAGTTTACTGACGGTACAAAAACGACCCAGAAATGATTGTACCCGCTCGTCCCACAACCAAGACGAATTAGACGTCCAAAACTCCAAATACATGACCTTAAAACATATACATTGCCGTGGGTGGCTGGAGGGGCGACGCGTGTGCCGCTCAACGCCAAAAAATGCACTGACTCTGACAAAGAACAGTAGATTATGGCAAGATAGGCGCGAAGGAAAATAAATTAAACTTCAAATATATGGAAATAACGTAAGAAATAAATAAAAGTTCAGTGTCGCATAGGATCATACACAGGAAGAAGGGAAATAGGTCAAGCTCTCTCATTTTATTGGAAGTTATGCTCGGTAAGTGACAGCTTGTGGTGTGGACATAAATATCATGATTCGTCTTTGTTTTTGTTGTAGTGGGGCAAAATTAAAAGTTCTTAAGGATATGGTAATAAAAATTTCCTAAAACTGAGAGTTCTTAAAGGTATGCTTTTGACAGTATGGCAAAATTAAATGTTGTTTTATCATTGGACCGGATGAAGAGATAAAGAGAAATCAGACAAAACTTCTTGATTATTATTCTTGAGGAAACAAATTACGAGACAGTAACTCAATATTTAGGTCAGGGGTTCCCAACAGGTGGGTCGCAACCCCCTAGAGTGTTGCGGAGGTTGGCTGGGGGTCGCGAAGCCTTGCTGGAAACGGTTTTGGAGAATACTTTTTATAGTTTATCGTTTCGAGATTGTTTTCTGTTTTAATTCTGCTGGTGGTGTGTGCTTCTGCTGGTGAGTGTTGAGAGGGAACATTAGGGCATCTTCCACGGCATGTCAGGGCCGGGTATGTTTGGAAGCTGGTGTGTTAAAAAGTGTAAAACAAAATCCTGACATAAAGGGTCGCGTGGGTTTCAAGATAATTTTAAAAGGGTCGAGAGTGGAAAGAGGAGAGAGGGAACATCAGGGCATCTTTCCAGGGCATGTCAGGGCCGGGTATGTTTGGAAACTGGTGTGTTAAAAAGTGTAAAACAAAATGCTGACATCAGGAGGTCGCGTGGGTTTCAAGATAATTTTAAAAGGGAAAAAGTTGGAAAGTTTCGTTTAGTCGGCGCAATATCTGTGGTCATATGCCGGAGAGAGACAGAAGGGGAAAGAATTATAGGAGAAGGGAACAGACCCCAGGAGGCGGGAAACAACCCCCGATTAATGCCTGGTACCCATTCACTGCTAATTTTAAAAGGGTCGCGAGTGGAAATACACTTGGAGCCAATGATTTAGAAACATTTTAACTGCACGCTAAGTGATCGATTTGTGAAGCCACGATAAACAAAAGCAGTACCAGGATAACCAATAAAGAATGGATACAAGCTCCTCATAAAAGACACAATCGAGAGAGCCCGGGTTCGGTTCCCGGGCGAAGTAGAAAAATTTGGGCGGCTTTTCCGATACCATACGCCCCTGTCCACCCAGCAGTGAATGGGTACCAGGTATTAATCGGGGGTTGTGTCCCGTCTCCTGGGGTCTGTTCCCTTCTCCTATAATTCCTTCCCCCTCCTGTCTCTCTCCGGCATATGACCACGGATGTTGCGCCGACTAAACGAAACTTTCCAACTTTTTCTCATAAAAGAGTTAACCAACCCAAACAGAATATGCCACAACCATCATCACTATCTCCTTATCCCTCCCCCACTATTCTCATCACCACCACCACCACTAACACTATTTCATTATCCCTTTTCCCATCATCATCACCACCACCATCGTTACCGCCATCCATCACCATCCGTCACCCAGGCCTCACTCTCGCTGTAGTCACGTCGGGGCCTCCAAACAAGACACATAGAGCCATTTGTTTAGTTGGAATATGCCGTGTATCAACGTCACCTGTGTCGTGTGTGTATGTGTGTGTGTGTGTGGGTGTGAGTGTGAAAATGATGTTAATAATGAATA
Source organism: Eriocheir sinensis (assembly GCF_024679095.1). Lineage (NCBI taxonomy): Eukaryota > Metazoa > Arthropoda > Malacostraca > Decapoda > Varunidae > Eriocheir > Eriocheir sinensis. Next base: position 4,457,130 of record NC_066566.1, on the reverse strand, counting down.
AGATGATGATGATGATGATGATGATGATGATGATGAGGAGGAGGAGGAGAAGGAAGGGGATGAATGTGAAGTAGAAGAAAATGAAGGAGAAGAAAATGAAGAAGAGAATGAAGAAGAAGAAAAAAAGAGAAGAAAAAAAGAAGAAAGGAAAAGAAAAGACGAGAGAGAGAGAGAGAGAGAGAGAGAGAGAGAGAGAGAGAGAGAGAGAGAGAGAGAGAGAGAGAGAGAGAGAGAGAGAGAGAGAGAGAGAGAGAGAGAGAGAGAGAGAGAGAGAAAGAGAGAGAGTCACAATATCTTCACGGCATCTCCACATTTTCTTCTTCACCCGACCGGAACTAAATATTTGATCCTGTTTCTCCTCCTCCTCCTCCTCCTCCTCCCTCTATCTTATGTTGCGTGTGATATTTTTTTCTTTCTTTTTTAACTTTATATTCTAAGTGTCGTGGAGTGCTTCTGTTGGGATGACTTAGTGAGTTTATGAAGGAAGTATTTTTATCGTTATTATGAATGCATGAGGAAGGAGAGTTGGATGATGATGATGATGATGAGGAGGAGGAGGAGAAGGATGAGGATGATGATGATGATGATGAGTAGGAGGAAAAGAAGAAAAACATGGAAAGAAGGAAAAAAAAACAAGTAATAATATTTAAAGAAAGACGAAGATGAGGAAAATGGAGAAGAGGAAGATAGGAAAAGAGGAAGAGAAGGAAGAGAAGCAGAAACAGGAAAAGGGAGCAGACAAAGAGAAAAAAAAAAGGAATACGGATGATGATTAGGAAGAGGAGGAGGTAGCAGGAGAGAGACAAGGAGGAAGAAGAAGAAGATAACAGAAGTAAATGGAGGAAGAGTAAGAAGAGGAGGAGGAGGAGGAGGAGGAGAAGGAGGAATAACCAGAACACTTAGCGGAACTCCATCACACTCTTGGCACTAAAAACACCACATTAGCAAAAGGAACAAAAGAAAAAAGATACAAAGAGAAGGAGAGATAGAGAGACAGAGAGGTAGAGCGACATCGAGAGACAGAGACAGAGATGGAAAGAGAGACAGCAGTGAAGAGTGGAAACGAAGAACAGAACAAGCAATAAACATCCAAAAAAAGACAGCTGAGACAAAGAGGAGACAGAGACGCAGATGGGAGGAGATAGAAAGACAGCAGCGAGAAGAGGAAACTTGGAACAGATACATACATAAGACATCCACAGACAGACAGACAGCTGAGAGACAATACAACAAGGAAAGGCTTGGATTAAATAATGGTACGAGGAGACATAGACACAGAAAGCAAGATCGAAGAGAAAGAGAATGGGATGGAAAGACACCAATAAGAAATGTAAACAAAGAACACACTGACATAAACGTTCACAGACAATCAGACGGTTAGCGAAAAAACGTTACAACACGAAAAGACTTGGATTAAATAAAGGTACGAGGAGACAGAGAGACAGAAAGCAAGATCGAAGAGAAAGAGAATAAGATTGAAAGACACCAATAAGAAATGTAAACAAAGAACACATAGACATAAACGCTCACAGACAATCAGACGGTTAAGAAACAAGACTGACTAAAAAGAACGTACCAAACAGGGTGGGAAAGACCGCAGACATTGTGGGAACGATCGTGGACAGTGTGGGAGTGAACGTGGGCGGCAAGACAAAACATAAAATAAGGGTTGGTTTAAAAAGAACGTAGACGGCGTGGGAATGAACGTACGTATAGACTAGACAGTGTGGGAACGTTCGTGAGACATTGACGTGAGAGGGAACACACACACACACACACACACACACACAAACATCATGGGAACTCAGTCATTTTTAAGGCGCCTTCCCATGAACTTTATAGCGGCAAACTTTGACTCGTGGCGCGGGAGGAAGAGTGAGAAAGAGGAGACGGATATAGCGGGAGAAAGAAAAATACGCGGAAAAACGGAGAAAATTGTGATATCAGTAAAGATCATACCCCAAAAAAGTTAGAATGTCCCTTGAAGTGTATGACGACAGACTTAGACCCGTGGCGCTGGAAGTGGAATGATAAATTAAGGAAGTATATAACGTAGAGGGAATAGCTCAAAGAAATAGAAAGTAAAATTAGTGACCATATGAAAAGTAGAATAATAAGAGTGTCCCATGAACTTTATGGCTAGAAACTTTGACTCGCGGTCCGGGAAAGAAAAAGAACATTATAGAAGAAAAGTAAACAACGTGGGGTGAAAAAGTGCAGAGAAAGGTAAAAAAAAAAAAATCAGTGAAGGTCATACAAAAATAAGATTCAGAATGTCATAACTTTGGAAAAAATAAATAAAATAAATAAATAAATAAATACCTGGAAAAGTTTGTAGGAAGTCTTAATGTGAAGAAAGATAACCAAACAACAACAACAACAACAACAACAACAACAAAAACAAGAGCAAACTAAAGAAACAAACAAACCAGACGAGAGAAAGAAAACAATAAATTCATTCTTTTCTTAATAATTAACGAGAGAGAGAGAGAGAGAGAGAGAGAGAGAGAGAGAGAGAGAGAGAGAGAGAGAGAGAGAGAGAGAGAGAGAGAGAGAGAGAGAGAGAGAGAGAGAGAGAGAGAGAGAGAGAGAGAGAGAGAGAGAGAGAGAGAGAGAGAGAGAGAGAGAGAGAGAGAGAGAGAGAGAGAGAGAGAGAGAGAGAGAGAGAGAGAGGATTTACAAAGATTTACATAGATATTCAGACCATACAAACCTTATGGTCCAGACTAGGTGGTTTGTCCTTAACCGTAAATGGAATCCTATCAAATTTAATGTTTGATGCCACCAAAACTTTGCATTTCTACTGCAGTGAAAATCAATTTGAAGGAAGTAGCGGTCAAGCAGTTTTTTAAATGAATGAATCGTACTGCACTGGACCACTAAGGCGGGAGTTTATTCCATTCTCGCGTTACAACGTTGGTGAAGAAAGATTTTGTGCAGTCTGAATTTATTTGTTTTCACTTAAGTCTTGTGCCATTATTTCTCGTTCGGAACATGTCGTCGATCAAAAACAATTAGGATTTGTCGACATTCGTAAAACCATTTAATATTTTAAAGCATTTGATCAGTTATCCTCGGAGGCGAATTTCTCACGAAGGAGCAGCTTAAGGGATGGGAGCCTTTCGTCATAAGGTTTGTTGCGCAAGGCGGAGATCATCTTTGCTGCCCTACGTTGAACATCTAGTTTAGCAATGTCCTTTGAGTGGTGGGGAGACCAAAACTGTACTGCATATTCTAAATGAGGTCTGACTAAACTGTAGTATAGTGGAAGTATTACATCTGTTTTTGAATGAGAAGTTTATCTTGATGAAGCCAAGCATTTTGTTCGCTTTGTTTGTTGCGTCAATGTAATGCTGTGAGAATTTGAGAGAGAATGAGTGAGAACGAGCAAAAACTTGAGAGAACTAGAGCAAGAACGAGAGAGAAAAAGCGAGAGCGAGAGAGAGAGAGAGAGAGAGAGAGAGAGAGAGAGAGAGAGAGAGAGAGAGAGAGAGAGAGAGAGAGAGAGAGAGAGAGAGAGAGAGAGAGAGAGAGAGAGAGAGAGAGAGAGAGAGAGAGAGAGAGAGAGAGAGAGAGAGAGAGAGATAGAGAGAGAGAGAGAGAGAGAGAGAGAGAGAGAGAGAGAGAGAGAGAGAGAGAGATAACGAGTGAGAACGAGAGCAAGAGAGAGAGAACTAGAGCGAGAACGAGAGAAAAAGCGAGAGCCGAGAGAGAGAGAGAGAGAGCGAGACAGAGCGAGAGGAGGAAAAAAAATTGAGGAAAGTTACGCATTAATGATTTCTTTTGAACTTTAATGGACACAAGCGGCTTTACCCCCGCCAGCCGACGCCTCCGAGTCCCCACGGGGCCTCGGAGGAACAACTGAGGCCCCAATGCTGCCCCTTGCCCCCCCTGCCTACGCCTACCCCCGTCTCTCTTCCCCTGCCACCCCTTGCTTCCCCTCGTCTCCCCATTCCTCGCCTCTGCCCCTCTCTTTATTTTTTTCTCTCTGCTTCCCTTCTGATCTCTCCCTGTCTCCCCCTGCCACCCCATGTGTCCCCCAGCTTCCCTTGCCTACCCCTACCTTCCCCAGTCTTCTCATTTCAACCCCTGTCTCCCCCTGCTTTCCCCTTGCCACCCTCAGCTTCCCTTGCCTACCCCTACCTTCCCCAGTCTTCTCCTTTCAACCCCTGCCTATCCCTGTCTCCCCCTGCTTTCCCCTTGCCACCCTCAGCTTCCCTTGCCTACCCCTACCTTTCCCTGTCTTCTCCTGTCAACCCCTGCCTATCCCTGCCTCCCCTTGCTTTCCCCTCATCCCCCCTTGACTCCCCCTGTATTCCGTCGCTCCATCCAAGAGAGAAAGACAGAGAGACAAGAAAAAATCATCCAGTACCTGACTATTATTTATTCACGGCGATCTAACCCACATTTTGGTCCCTGTGATCCTTCGCCTTCTTCTTCCTCTTTATTTATTTTTTTCTTCTTGTACTTGTTTTTCTTCTTTTTCTTGTTCTTGCTCGCTCTTGTTGTTGTTGTTGTTGTTGTTGTTGTTGTTGTTGTTGTTGTTTTTGTTCTCGTTGTTGTTTTTTCTCTTCTTTTTGTTTTTCTCTTTTCTTTTTTTTCTCCTTATTTATCTTTTTTTTTTCGTCCATCTTTCGCGTTTTTTTTTCTTTCTTTCTTTTCTTTCTTTCTTATTTATCTTTTCTTTCGTCCATCTTCCTCGAATTTTTTTCTCCTTTTCTTTCTGCTTCTTTTTATATTATCTCCTGTTTTTGTTTTTTTTGCTTGTTATCTCTTCTCCTCCACCTCCTCCATTCATCCCCTTCTCTCGTCACTTCCTATTCTTTCCTTCTTTATTTCAACCGGTCTTCATCACATCTTCCCTATTATTATTTTTGCATCACTGCCCACATAAATTTTCTTAACCCTCCAATATCCTTTTCATACCAATATTGTTTTGTCACTGATATGTAAGTTATTCAAACCGGACACTAACTTGGATAGGTGAACTGGATATTAAAAGTGCTATGGTGGGCTTTTTTTTTATTCTTTTCTTTTCTTTTCTTTTATTTTATTTTCGCCCTTGAGCTGTTTCGTTTAACCCGGTAGCTGCGGGGGTCATGTTTCTTAGGTTAGGTTAGGTTAGGTTAGGTTAAAGGCCCCTCTAAGGAAAATAATGAGAAAGAATCATCACTCACGCAAACCATTTCATAATATATATCAAAGCATGTGTGATCAGTTTATGGATCATCTATTTTGGGAGGTTTATATCATGGCAGAAATTTGGCCCGTCGCTGCTACCGGGTTAAAAAATAAAGTCTACGGTCAGCACTACACACTTTTCAATGCCGCTGATATGTAGATAAAGAATTTAACTAAAATAACCCCCTAATCTGATCCTCTTTTTCTGATGTTTATTCTCAGTAGAACTCCTTTCGTTCGTCTGTTTACTCCCAGTCGAAGGCAAATAACTAAAGAAAACAGAGGATTAAATTAGAGAAACGCCCCGATCTGATCCTCCTTTTGATAACCCTAATGTACAAACTCCTTTCATGTTTACTCAGAGGTGTGTGCAGATAAGTATAGGACTCGACAGACGTTACAGTGATAATAATGCCTTTGAAAACACTGATATAATAAGCAATAACTGACTCTCTTGTGTTAACTCCTTTCTTGTGTTCATTCCAAGCCGTGGGAAGGTAGTTACAGGACTCAACAGGCGTGAAAAAGGACAAAACACCTCCAGTAAAGGATCGATAACAGGAAAAAAGGAAACAGAACTGACAAAAAGCATAAAAAAGTGGATGCAATATACAAGAACAGCTGCGTGAGTTAACCTAAACCTCAAAAAAGATAAAAAAGAATAATGAAGTTGACGGTAGAAGTGCAGGTTAAGAAAACGACAGTAAAGAAGACAAGAGGCAAGAAGATAGAAAGGAAAATAGAGAGGGAGAGATGGAAGGAAAAAGATGAATAAGAAGGGAAAAAGAGAAGGGAAGAAAGGAAAAGAGGAGGAGGAGGAAATATATATAATGTTAATAGACTAGAACTTAGTAGTCATATGAGGTACAGTTAAGGTAACAAGTGTGGGTAAGAAGATGCAGGAAGCGAGACTGAGATGGTTTGATCATGTCATAAGAAGAGAGGGAGTTGTCAAAGGAAGATAATGGACATGGAAGTGGGTGGCAGAAGGAAGAGAGGAAGACCCAGGACGAGATGGAGGGACTGTATTGTGACGGACGGCAGGGAGAAGAACTTGGACCTTGAAGTGAGGGAGGACAGGGTTAGATAGTTGTTAAAGGCAGACAATGGACATGGAAGTGGATGGCAGAAGGAAGAGAGGAAGACCCAGGACGAGATGGAGGGACTGTATTGTGGCGGACGGCAGGGAGAAGAACTTGGACCTTGAAGTGGCGGAGGACAGGGTTAGATGGAGGAGACTCATCAAAAACAGCGGCACCGTATAGAAACGGGATAATAATGCTGTGGAAGAAGAAGAAGACTAGAAGTTAGAAATAAAACGACGTAGAGGTCAAGGTTAACTCTCCATAACACTGTAAATATTAGATAAAACGAGGGAAGGAGATAAAAAAAGAATATATGTGAGTTCACTGGAGTTTAGCTTGAAACGAAGAGATTAATCCAACCCCTCCATGACCCTGTAAATAGTAGAAGAAAAGAAAAAAGAAGATTAAATAATAGGATAAAATAATAAGAAAATAAGATAAAAAAGGAATATATCTTAGTAGAGTAAAATTTAGCTTAAAGGAACGAGGTGAAGGTCAATGCTAACTTTCCCTGACCATGTAAATAATAAAAAAAAGAAAGGTGGTAGAATAATAAGATAAAAATACAATAAAGAAGGATATTACCTTAGATGAGTAGAGTTTAACTTAAGGAAACGAGGTGAAGGTCAATGCAAACTCTCCATAACCCTTTAAATAATAGAGAACCCAAAGTAAAACAGGAAAACAATAAGATGATAAAAAAAGGAATACACGTGAAAAGACTCGAGTTTAAGTGAAGGAAAGGAAGTGAGGGTCAATGCAAACTCTCCATAACCCTTTAAATTATACAGGACACAAAGTAAAACAGGAAAACAATAAGTTAAAAACAGGAATACACGTGAGAAGACTCGAGTTTAAGTGAAGGAAAGGAAGTGAAGGTCAATGCAAACTCTCCACAACCCTTTAAACAATAGAGAACCCAAAGTAAAACAGGAAAACAATAAGATGATAAAAAAAGGAATACACGTGAGAAGACTCGAGTTTAAGTGAAGGAAATGAGGTGAAGGTCATTGCCAGCTCTCCGTAACCCTGTAAATTGTAGAGGATACGAGAGCGGGAGGGAGGGCGCGGCGTGAAGGGTGGCGACTCGGGGCGATGAAAAACCCAACAGGAGACTCGTAATAAGCAGGTGGTGAGCACGATGAGGCCACGGTAATGAACGGCCGGAGGGAGTGTTATAGTTTTTATTTTTTAGATAGTGTCTTAATTTAGGTATCTGTTTTATTCAATTATCTTTTACTTGTTTAGTGTGTTAATATATCTGATCCTATTTTTGTTTTTTCTCATGACTTGATTTTAAGGCTTTGTTTTATCTGTGTTTTATGGAAATGGTTTCAGTCAGTGTGTTTAATCTAGGTTTCTTTGTTTTATCTGTTCGTTGCTTAAGTTGTTTCCCGGATACATATCTTTTTTTTTTTAGCAGCTGCACTCAGTGTGATACCGCACCACACATTAATAGTATGTAAATGCATATTAGGACCATTAATAAATAGCTTTGTTTGTGGTCAATAAAATATCTATCTATCTGTGTGTGTGTGTGTGTGTGTGTGTGTGTGTGTGTGTGTGTGTGTGTGTGTGTGTGTGTGTGTGTGTGTGTGTGTGTGTGTGTGTGTCCCTCTCTCCCCTTGGTGCTAGGAATACATTTAGGAGCAGCGAGTAGCGAGCTTTTTTTGTTATGGTTTCCTTTTTTTGTGCCCTTGAGCTGTCTCCTTTGCTATATAAAAAAAAAGGAGAGACTGAAGCAGATAAGGTAGGTAGAGTAAGGAGGAGTCGAGACTAGAAATAATGCAAAAATAATAGTAACAACAATGATGATGATGACGAAAGATAATAATAACGATAATGATACTAATATTATAAGTCCAAAGCAAAAGAAAATTGGACTCAAGCAAAAAAAAAAAGTTAGCGAGAAGCGGCGACGAGACAAAAAAAAAAAAAAAAAAACTATGATGACAAATAAATATAATAAGGATGATAACAATAACAACAACAACAACAACAACAACAGCAACAACAACATCATCAACAACACAACAACAACAAAACCAACAACAACAACAACATCAGCAAAAACAACAACAACAACAACAACAACAACAACAACAGCAACAACAACAAACTAAAAGAAAACAAGAAACGGAAGCATCAAAAGCCAAGGCGAAGCGAAGAGGGACGGTAAACGGAAGGTATATCAGGAAAAGTAAGTAGCGGGCTTTTTTTTTTTTCATTATTGTTTTCTTTTTTTTTTACGCCCTTGCACTGCCTCCTCTGCTGTAAAAAAAATATGTCTTGAGTGAACGCAGCGCTGAAACTAGAAACGAAAACGACCAAGACAGAGGACAGATTACAGAGCGGAACAGCGGTGGATGGGCAGAGGTGATCGTGAGGCGTTGAAACTGGCAAGAGAAAGGACAAGGACAGAGGACAGATTACAGAGCGGAGCAGCGGTGGATGGGCAAAGGAGATGATGCATGTGGCGTTGAAACTAGAAAGAGAAAGGACGGGGAGGATAGAGGACACAGCAGAGAGCGGATCTACGGTGTATGGGCAAAGGTGATGATGCATGTCGTGTTGGAACTAGAGAGGGAGAGGACGGAAAGGGCAGAAAAGAGCGGAACAGCGGTGAATGGACATAGGTGATGGTGCGTGTCGTGTTGGAATTAGAAAAGGAGAGGACGGAAAGGGCAGAAAAGAGCAGGACAGCGATGTATGGGCCGATGTTTTGGTGCAAGCGGCTTTGAAACTAGAAATGGAGAGGACGAGGAGGGCAGAGGAGAGAGCGCAACAGCGGTGATGATGCATGTGGCGGTGAGACTAGAAAGGAAAGGACGGGGAGGGCAGAGCAGGGAGCGGGACAGCGGTGAATGGTCCGAGGTAATCGTTCATGCGGCGCTCAAACCAGTGATAAAACGGACGGGCGAGCAGTGAGGAAAGCAGAATACCGGTAAACGGGCCGACGAAAGGGCGTTGAAATTAAACGTTGGAAAAAAACAACAACAATATAACGGTCCTGGACACACACACACACACACACACACACACACACACACACACACACACGGAAGAGCAGACCAGAATTTACTTGTTTAGTCTATACGGACGGCGGACTAAACGGCAAAACAGCGATACAAACACTAAAAAAAAACGAGGTACACACACACACACACACACAACCCCCCCCCCCCCCCAACACACATACCCCCCCCCCCAAACACACGGACGCGGCGGAACTGTGTCGACGGAGGCGGGATCCATTATTGACGGCCGCCCCATCTGTCGCCGAGGCTGGAATGAGTTCGGAAGATGCATTAGTGACGAGCATCGATGGGTTTATTATGTCGGGGAGCTGGTAACACTGATCCCCCGCGGACGACACGCGCCAGGGAGGGGAGGGGAGAAGGGGGAGTAGGAGGAAGGGGGAAGGGGGCCGGGGGAGATGGGCAAGCGAAGTGGGTATAATGACGGACGGAGAAAAAAGGAGGGGAAAGGTGAGGGGGTAAAGGGGAGGAGTAGGTGGGAGGGGAGAAGGAAGGAAAAGCCAGAGATAAAAAGGGGAAAAAGATGAAGAGGGGGAAGGGAAATACGAGCATAATGGAGAAGAGGGAAGAAGGGGAAGAAGGGGGAAGGGAAGATAAGCAAGGGAAGGGAGTATATGAGGAAACGGAGGAAAAGGAGAAAGGCGAGGGAGGGGATGTGGGAAGGGGAGTAGGGAGTAGCTGAGGAGGGGAGAGAAGAGGAGGAGGGGATGGGTATGGGGAGAATAGCTGAGAGGGAGGAAAAAGGGAGGAAGAGGAGGAAGGAGGAATGGAAGGACCAGGGAAGGGACTAGACGAGAAGGGGAGAAAAGGGAAGGGAAGGGAGGCAGGAATATAGCAAAGGGGAATTAAGAAGGGGGAAGGAAAAGAAAGGAAATGAAGGGGGGAGGAAAAAGAGGAGAAAGGGGGTAAGAAGATAACGGAGGAGCTGGAAGAAGGGGAAGGGGAGAAGGGGCTAAGAAAGGGAAGGGGGAGAAAGTAAATGAGGAAGGGGAGGGAAGGGAAGGGAAGGGGAAGAGAGTATACAGGATCGGAAAAGGGAAGAGGGGGTTAAGGAGGGCAAGAAAAGAAGGGAAAGGGAGAATAGGAAGGAGAGAAGGGAGATGGGGGAAGGGAAAGAGGACTGAATGGGAAGGGGGACAAGAGAGAAGAAGAGACGTTTGCGTAGGGAAGGGGAATGGATGAAAGGGGATATAGAGGAGGGAAGGAGAAGGGAGAGAAGTGAAGGGGGGGAGGAGGAAGGGGGGGAGGGGGGGGTTAGGTCCATATGAGTGAGATATTTCGGCGGTAAAAGAGCGCATGATTGATTTATTCTCTCTCTCTCTCTCTCTCTGTATGACCATTTATTTGCACTTTTTCCCATTATTTATCAACCTAGCTCCTTATCTATCTCTCTATCTATCTATCTATCCATCACTGTACAGCTCTTTATCTATCTAATTTGTCTACCTATCTTTCTATCTATCTATCTATCTCAGTCTAGAAAAGGGCAGTGGGCTATATGTGTTTGTGTGTGTGTGTGTGTGTGTGTGTGTGTGTGTGTGTGTGTGTGTGTGTGTGTGTTCGTGCATCGGTCACTTCAATATGAGATGACCAGGTGTGTGTGTCCGGGCAGGTGAGAGAGCAGCAGCATTACCTGTACCCCTTTTAGCGACCGTCCGTCCGTCCGTCCTGCTCCGGCCCGGCCCTTCCCCGCGCGGCTGAAAACACACGGCGATGGAGTGGCGGCGCGGGACGGGGAACTCCACCCACCCACCCACCCATTTGTGCGCCCTCCATTACTGGCCTGACTGGACCGTGATTAAATGATGACGGGGGAAAAATAAACATGGAAAAAATACCAAAAAGCAAGCGAAATATTATCACAAGTATGAAAAGAAACGAAAAAAACACAGAAAAACAGGAAACTCCCCCAGATATGTTGCCCCTAGAATGAAAGTAAACATAAAAAAACATAATGAAGCGAAAAAAACAAGTGAAATATTATCCCTAGAATGAAAAAAATGAAAAAAAAATGCAGAAAAACAGGAAACTCCCCCGGATTTATAGACCCCTAGAATGAAAGTAAACATAAAAAAAAAAAATAATGAAGTGACAAAAAAAACAAGCGAAATATTACCTCGGAAATGAAAAGAAACTTCCAAAATAAGCGAAAATCGAGCAAAATATTACCCCCAAAAAATGAAAAGAAGGGTAAAAAAAGAACAATAGAGAACAAAAAAATATTACAACTAAAATGAAAAGAAACGTATAAACAAAAAGAAAACAACACCAATATTACCCCGAAAATGAATAAAAAGGTAAAAAGAACAATAAAGAACTAAAAATATTACAACTATTATGAAAAGAAATGTAAAAAACAAGAAAACAAACACCATTATTACCCCGAAAATGAGGAAAAAAGCTGAAAAGAACAATAAACAACAAAAAAATATTACAAAAAAAGTGAAAAAAATAAAAGAAAGCATCAATGTTACTCCGAAAATGAATAAAAAGATAAAAAAGAACAAATATTACTACTCAAAAGGAAAGAAACCTAAATAAAAAACAAGAAAACAAACAACAATATTACCCAGAAAATGAGGAAAAAAAATCTGATAACGATAAAACAACCAAAACCATACTTAAAAAAAAAAAAAAAAAACTGGCCTGACTCGAACGTGACGAAATGGACGCAAAACACGAAACCTCCATCAAACAACAACAACAACAACACCACCACCACCAACAACAAGCGAAATAATACCCTTAAAATGAAGCGAAGGCTAAGTCAAAATCACCGCGCCGCTGGAAAACACGGCAGCAGTGGAGCGGCGCGGGGAGCTCTGAACCATCCTGCCGTTTGATAGTCCACCATCACTGGTCTGACCGGGGCGTGACTAAATGATGAACTGGAAAAAGAAATGTCCAAAAAACAACACCCAAACAAGCGCCTGAAATAGAGAGAAACCTGAAAATTAAAACAAAAGTAAAAAACAAGCAAAATATAATAGTAATAATGATAGAGTTGAGATTGAAGAGAAAAAAATATGAAAACAAGAGTAAAGAGGTATAGTAGAACAGTAATAACGATGATAATGAATAGTTGAAAGGATGAAAAGAAAACAATGAAAACAAGTATAAAGGGGAAAAAGCAGAATAATGATAATAATAATAATAATAATAATAATAATAATAATAATAATAATAATAACTACACCTGACCGGAACGTGACTAGGTATATGATGAACGTGAGAAAATGAAGCATAAAATGAAACACCCAAAAAACAACCAAAATATTACACAAAAAAATGAAAAGAAACCTAAAAAACCCCCCAGAAAACAACCAAAATTATTAGGCCTAAATTGAAAAGAAAACCTAAAAAAGCCTCCCCCTAAAAAAAGAAAAAATCTAAAACAATATCATATTAGAAAAAAAAACAATAATAATAAATGAAAATATAATATATGAATTACTTAAAAAAAACAGCGCACAACACACACACACACACACACACACACACACACACACACACACACACACACACTCAATTCACCAGGCCATTAATTACACGTTAAAACTCCCCCTCTTTTTTTTTTATCTCCCACGAAAATTGATCAGTTGGCCTTCAAATATAAAGGAAAATGGTTCGCTGGGTACTAATTTTTCCTCTCTCTCTCGTAGTGGCATCAATACTAATGAGCTACAGCGAACTGGTGACCGTAAAAATCAACGAACACGCCTCTCCGAACCGAAAGAAGGGAGCGAAATGATATACTACGGATTAATTCCATTTCTAAAACCGTCCGGGAACAGTCTTAAGGGAATGCTCGGGGTGTGGGTGTAAGGGAACATTGTCGTGGTTATCATTATCGGTGTTTTGAGCTTCCCTTTCCTGAGTTCTGGATGGGAGAGGGAGAGAGGAAGCGAGAAAAGAAGGGAGGGACGGAGGGTGAAAGGGAAGGGAGGGAGGCAGAGTAGAGTAAGAAGTAGTGATGATAACAAATGGGAAGAAGTAATGATGATGAGTAGGAAGAAATAATAAGACAATAAGAAGGGATAAATAATAATACTGAGATGGAAAACGTAGAATTATAATGAGTGAGGAATGACAGCCTGGTAAAACGGGGCCCCATGTCTTATTGTTCCTGACAGACACACAAACATTGATAAACACAGACAAAAAGATAAACACACAGACAGAAACGGAGACACAAACAAACAGAGAGGCAAAGACTGACAGAAAACAAAGAGACAAACAGAAAGATATATAAAGAGAGACATACAAAAGCGGATGAAAGTAAAACAGATGAAGATAAAGACACATACAAAATTCATACAACTTTTATGGCTATTTAAACCTATTTTGGAGAGACAGAACTCAACTCAGAAACCGTGATTGATGATTTATTTACTCATATTTACAATTTTTACGAAGGACATAAGATTCCACGAGAACATAAGAGAGATACGCATTCTATATTCATGTGTTTCAAGGCCAAGGAAAGAACAGCAAAAAGCAAAAATGATATACGAATGCCGATAAGGTGAGGCCACGTGTTCTAGCTTCGTGTCTCTCAAGGCCAGTGATGTGAGAACAGCAGAATAATACGAATACTGAAAGGAATCAAGGTAAGACAAGACTCAGTGAAGGGTCCAGGCTGGCTCAATGGAATAATAAAACAAGTATCTAAGTAAGTGAAGTTGTGAGCACACGGTTTGGCTGCGCGTGGCTTCGGTACCCATCTCCGTCACGCAAGGTTGATAAATTATAAATAGGAACAAAAGATACGTTTGTTGAATATACTAGATAAGTCTATTTGAAATTAACATTAGACATAACAACGTGATATTAAAAATAGAACAAATCAAAATTATATACACAGTTTGATAAAAAAAATGTAAAAATCTGAAGAAAAAGTTAGAGGAGGAAAAAAATAAATATGACATGAAAAGGAGAGGAAAATAGGAAAACAGAAAATAAACAAAGGGAGGGAGAGACAGGAAAAACAACGGCAGTAGAAAGGATTTAAGATCTAATTATTTTAAGATTGATAAAAAAACGAGGCAAAAATCAAGAAAAATACAAAGGAGAAGGAAGAAAAAAAAATCACACTAAACATGACATTTAAAGGAGAGGAAAAAAAGGAAAACGCAGAGAAAAGAAATTATCGAGAAAGGAAAAAAAGAGGAATTGAAAAAGCAACGCCGGTAGATATAATGTGTTTTTTTTAATTCTTTTTTTTATAGTTTTTTGTAATATACTTAGGTGCCAGACGCGCTACATTTTTTAAGACTCGAATTTCATCGCAAAGTTCTGGGGTCGCTAAATGATGCAGGACTCCGCCGCCGCTCCCGCCGTCACAACCGCCGCCGCCGCCGCCACCTACCGCCGCCGCCGCCACCATCATCGCCACCAATGCCATCACCCCACCCCCCGAGCCCCCCATAGTTAGGTGCAAAAAGGAGGAAGGGAGGGAGTAAGAGGGGAGGAAATACTGGAAAGAGAGAGAGAGAAAAAGAATAAAATAAGGCCCTCCTCCCTCGACCCCCTCCATAGTTAGAGGTCAAAGGGAAGAGAGAGAGAGGGAGGGAGGGGGGGGGGAGGAAATATTGGAGAAAGAAAAAGGAAAGAAAAAAATAATCCTCCTTTCCCTCCCCCCCCCAAAAAATAAAGGAAAAAGAAAACCCATCAACCGCCAACGCCATCACTCCTCACCTACCCACCCTCAACCCCCCATAGTTATCCGTAAAAAAGGGGGGAGAGAGGGGGAGGGAGAAATATTGAAGAAAAAAAGAGAAAAACTGAAGCCCCTCCCCTTTCCCCCTTCCCCACAAAAAAAAAAAAACGCCCGCCGTACCTTCGTGAAAAATCAGGTGATATTAATTAATGAAGGTGAGTTTTGTGGCGCTTCAGCTGTTGCTTCCACGTGTGTTCCGAGTGTGTTCGTTGTCCTTTTTATTATTATTATTATTATTATTATTATTATTATTATTATTATTATTATTATTATTATTATTATTATTATTATTATTATTATTATTACTATTTATTTTTACAGTTTTTTTATTTTTATTCTTTTCATCTTTTATTGTCATTGTTATTATTTCTCTACTATTCCTTTTTACTGTATTTTTTTAATTTTCTTTTTCTTTTCACCATCAACTATATTTTCATCACTATTATTATCACTCAACTCTTTCCTATTTTACTGCTTTTCTATTTTATTTTCATCATCGCCTATTTATTATCGCTATTATTATTATTACTATTATCGCTATTATTATTATTATTATTACTCTACTCTTTCTTTTTACGTTTTTTTATTGTCTTTCCTCATCACCTATTTATTACTATTATTATCATTACTCTTCTAGTTCTCTTTACTGTTGTTTTCATTTTTTTTTTTGCTCATCCTTAACTATTCATTATCATTATCATTATTACTATCCTTTCCCTACTGTTTTATATTTTTTCTTTCTTTTCATCAACTAGTTTTTCCTATTCTTTCTTTTCTTTGTCTTTCTTCCTCCTTCTCTTTACTTCTCTTCATATTTCTATTTTATTTTCATCACCAACTACATTTTTCTACTTTTCCCTGTTTCTACTTCATTTTCTTCTTCCTTACTTTTTTTCATGAACTCCTTTTATACTTTTTTTTAGTTTTTTCCTCCTTTTCCCTAGTTTTGTTCATTATTATTATTATCATCATCATCATCATCATCATCACCATTATACAGAAAGAAGGGGAAATACTTTAATCCTTTACCCTTTTTCGTGTTTTAAATAAGTGATGGAAAATTCTGAATATCTATATGACCGACGCTTTTATGGCATTTATTATTGGCTTTTCAGTGTAAGGGGAAGGTAGATGGATGGCCGAAAGAAAGGATAGAAGGAGTGCTAGATTGATGGATAGCGGAGCAGAGGAAATTAATATGTAAGGTAGAGGAGGTAAGGAAGGGGTGGAGGGAGAGGAACGGGGGAGTAAAATGAGGGAGCGGCAGGTGAGATAACGAGGTATAGGAGAAGGGAGAAGAGAGCGGGGGAGGGAAAGAGACGAGAAGATAATTGAGGAGGAGGAAAAGAGGAAGAGGAGGAAAAGAGGAAGAGGAGGAGGAGAAAGAGGAGGAGGAGGAGGAGGAGGAGGAAGAGAGAAGAAAAGAAAAGAGAAGAGAAGAGAAGAGGAGAGGAGAGGAGAGGAGGAAAAGGAAAGGATGAGGATGAGGATGAGGATGAGGAAAATAGGAGGAGGAGGAGGTGAAGGAGGAGGAGGAGGAGGAGGAGAGGAAGGAATCGAAAAAAACCCCCACCTAAGTAAAAAGAAAAAGAATTAGGAAAGTGTTCGGCGAAAGAAAAAAAATAATTAGAGAAAAAAGAAGGAAATGCAAGGGAAGAGGAGAAGAACGTAGTTGATGATGATGAAAAAAAAGAAAAAAAGAAGAGAAAAAGGAAGAAAACAAAAGAAAAAATAGAACAAAAAGTAGTTGACGAAAAAAAGAAAATAAAGTGAAGAAGAAGAAAAGGAACACTGAAAAGAAAAAAGAAAAAGAAAAGGAGTTCATGAAAAAAAACGATAGTAAAAATATAAAGCAAAAAACGAAAAAAAAAAAAAAATCAAAGCAGAAAAATAATAGATAACAAAACGAAAAAAACAAAAAAAAACCACGACAAGGACAGACATTGGCTAAACAGGAAAGTATAGATGCGGAAACCCACGTTATACAGGGTTCGAATCCACCTGTAATCCTTTAATTCCCACCCGATGCTCTTAAAATTTGTGTGGGCAGTGTTGAGCCATGTAACTGTGGTCGTAGAGAGAGAGAGAGAGAGAGAGAGAGAGAGAGAGAGAGAGAGAGAGAGAGAGAGAGAGAGAGAGAGAGAGAGAGAGAGAGAGAGAGAGAGAGAGAGAGAGAGAGAGAGAGAGAGAGAGAGAGAGAGAGAGAGAGAGAGAGACACACAGGGTTGGGGGGGGGGGGTTAGAATAGAGCACAGCGAAACATGAAAAGAAGAAAACAGGGCCGGTGCAAGCGAAGCGCAGACTAAAGTAATATTGAATCAGGCGCTGGTTCGGTGACGTGGCCAGCGCTGGGAACGCCTTTCACTCCCCTACCGCCTTTGTATGGGCTCAGAGGGACGGGTTGAAGGATTGACACGTGGATAGATATATAGGTAGACGGATAGAGAGATGGGTAGATGACCGAAAGAATGGATAGAGTGGTAGACTGGCGGATATAGGGGTAGATGGAGAGTATATGTTAGGTTGAGGTAATAGAAGGTAGGAAGGGACAGAGGGAGAGGACGAGGGAGTTGAATGAGGGAAAGGAAGGGGAGATAGCAAGTTAAGGGAGAAGAGAAAAGACTGCGGAGGGAAAAGAGGGAAGGGGAGATGAGGAAAAGGGAGGAAGAAGAGTGTGGGAGAGGGAAAAGTGGGGGAGGGATGAGAGAAAGAAAGAGGAAAAGGGAGAAAAGAGAGAAAGAGCAGGAGAGGGGAAATAAGGAAGGGGAGAAGAGAGGACAGGAAGAAAAACTAAGGGAGGGAAAAGGAAGGAAGGGGAGGAGAATCAAAGAAGGGAAGGGAAGGAAAGGGGGAGAAGAGAGATATGGAAAGGTACAGGGAGAGGGGAAAGAGGGGGAGGGGGGGGGGGGAATCTTCATAACATCTTTTTGCACTCGTCAAAAAAAAATTACAAAAAACAAGAAAAAATAAATGGAAACAAGTCTGCAAAATGATATTCCACGTGAGAGAGAGAGAGAGAGAGAGAGAGAGAGAGAGAGAGAGAGAGAGAGAGAGAGAGAGAGAGAGAGAGAGAGAGAGAGAGAGAGAGAGAGAGAGAGAGAGAGAGAGAGAGAGAGAGAGAGAGAGAGAGAGAGAGAGAGAGAGAGAGAGAGAGAGAGAGAGAGAGAGAGAGAGAGAGAGAGAGAGAGAGAGAGAGATTCTGGAAAGCACGCACCAAACTAGATACAATTTAAAAGCTGACACACAACGTTCGCTATCAAAACATTTCCACGCGCGACATAAAATCAAAAGGAAGGAGGGAAGGCGACGGTGATACAGAGGAGGCGGAATAAAAGAACTGACACCGGAAAACGAATAAATGAATAAAGAAAGGAAGAGGAAAGAGAGAGAGAAAGAGAGAGAAGCGAGGAGATACACGAAAGACTAAACAAAGAGGGAGAAAAGGAGAAAAAAGAGAAAGGAAGAGAGAGAGAGAAAGAGATGGAGAAATTGAAATGGGTGAGAATAGTAAGATCGAAAAGAATGAGATAGAGAATAGAAAAAAGAAATAATAAAACAAAGGAGAAAGGGAGAAACAGAATAAAAAGAAGACTTGCAAGAATAAGTCGACGGTTATATAAACGAAGGAATAAAAAGAATTGAAGCCGAAAAATGAATAGAGAAAGGAAGAAAAGAGAGAGAGAGAAAGAGAAAGGAGGGCACACACAGATTATGGATGACATGAAAGCCTAAACAAAGAGAGATAAAAAGAGAAAGAGAGAGAAAGAGAGAGAAAGAGAGATGGAAAAATTGGAAGGGTTGAGAATAGCGAGACGAAAATATGACAGAGAAAAATGAGATAGAGAAAGAAAGAAATGGAAAAATTGAAAAGGGTTGAAAATAGGGAGGCAAAAATATGACAGAGAAAAATGAGATAGAGAAAGAAAGATGGAAAAATTGAAAGTAGGTTGAAAATAGGGAGACAAAAATATGACAGAGAAAAATGAGATAGAGAAAGAAAGAAATGGAAAAATTGAAAGGGTTGAAAATAGCGAGGCGAAAATATGATACAGAGAAAAATGAGATAGAGAAAGAAAGAAATGGAAAAATTGAAAGGGTTGAGAATAGCGAGACGAAAATATGAGACAGAGAAAAATGAGATAGAGAATGAAAGAGATGGAAAAATTGAAAAGGGTTGAGAATAGAGAGGCGAAAATATGATACAGAGAAAAATGAGATAGAGAAAGAGAGATGGAAAAATCGAAAGGGTTGAAAATAGCGAGACAAAAATATGACAGAGATAAATGAGATAGAGAAAGAGAGATGGAAAAATCGAAAGGGTTGAAAATAGGGAGACAAAAATATGACACAGAAAAATGAGATAGAGAAAGAAAGATGGAAAAATTGAAAGGGTTGAAAATAACGAGACAGAAAAACGAAAGAGAAAAATGAGATAGAGAAAATAAAATAAGACAGTACTAAGAAAGGAAGGAAAAAGAAACAAAAACGACTTGCACGAAATATAGAAAAAAAAGAAATGGAAAAAATAAAAGAAGAAAAATAACATGTAAGAGGAACAACCCAACACAAGAAAGGAAAAAGGAAATATAACGAAATACAGAAAGAGAGAAGGAGAGAGAGAAAAAAATAACAACACATCACTCCGCGGCAAGAAAAAGAAAAAGGAAAAGAAAAGAAAAAGAAAGATAAAACTGGAAATAAGAAAAAGAAAGATAAAACTGGAAATAAGAAAAAGAAAGATAAAACTGGAAATAAGAAAAAGAAAGATAAAACTGGAAATAAGAAAAAGAAAGATAAAACTGGAAATAAGAAAAAAAAGGAAAACGTTGAAAGATAAAAGAAAAAGAAAACAGGCGGAGAAGGATGAGGAGGAGGTTTGGAGGAGGTTCAGAGGAGGAGGAGGAGGAGGAGGAAGAGGAGGAATAAATATACATTAAAGAGGTTTAGATTGGTGAAATATTGCTTATTGACGAGAGAGAGAGAGAGAGAGAGAGAGAGAGAGAGAGAGAGAGAGAGAGAGAGAGAGAGAGAGAGAGTACCCCGTACACCATCCTACCCCCCATCTCCTTTCCATGACTTCCTCCCTTGTTTTCACTGCCCAAGCGATCGATTTTCACTCATTCTCAGCGAGCGGTGGCGGTGGTGGTGGCGGAGGGGATCAGAAGGAAGAGGGTGACTTTATATATCTGGGCGATGGTGGCGATTCTTCAGCATTGATTTGACATTCCTTGGACGGAGGCGAAGAGGAGGAGGTGGAGGAGGAGGAGAAGTGAGGGGAGGGAGGTAGGAGTAGTGGTATTGGTGGGGAAGGGGGGAGAGAGAGAGAGAGAGAGAGAGAGAGAGAGAGAGAGAGAGAGAGAGAGAGAGAGAGAGAGAGAGAGAGAGAGAGAGAGAGAGAGAGAGAGAGAGAGAGAGAGAGAGAGAGAGAGAGAGAGAGAGAGAGAGAGAGAGAGAGAGAGAGAGAGAGAGAGAGAGAGAGAGAGAGAGAGAGAGAGAGAGAGAGAGAGAGAGAGAGAGAGAGAGAGAGAGAGAGAGAGAGAGAGAGAGAGAGAGAGAGAGAGAGAGAGAGAGAGAGAGAGAGAGAGAGAGAGAGAGAGAGAGAGAGAGAGAGAGAGAGAGAGAGAGAGAGAGAGAGAGAGAGAGAGAGAGAGAGAGAGAGAGAGAGAGAGAGAGAGAGAGAGAGAGAGAGAGAGAGAGAGAGAGAGAGAGAGAGAGAGAGAGAGAGAGAGAGAGAGAGAGAGAGAGAGAGAGAGAGAGAGAGAGAGAGAGAGAGAGAGAGAGAGAGAGAGAGAGAGAGAGAGAGAGAGAGAGAGAGAGAGAGAGGGGGTAGATATGAAGAGATACCAGGCTGGACCGGATTAATGTAAAAAAGCGAAAAGAGGGGAAAAAAGAGAGAAATATAGAAAGAGAATTAAAGGAAAACAAACCATTATAAATCCGGGTCATGTAACGGCCTAAGAGAAACGTTCACGAGGTAATGAGACGCATCACCATCATCATCAGTACCCCATCACTATCACCACCATCATCACCACCCCACCAATATCACCCCCATCACCACAACCATCACTCCCATCACCCACACCACCGTCAGATTACTCTCCTCGGCATAATAACTCTTCAAACTCTCTCTAGACGCATTCCCTCGACATCCTCTGAGGGGGAACGAAGAGACTTAAAGATTTGCAGCTTTCCATGTCTTGTTCCCTCAGTTTTACCGTAAGAAAAACAGAAACACTGACATTTTGTGGTAGAAGGAAATGAAAAAAAGGTGAATAGAGGGTGAATGTCATGAACACGAAACATATAGTGGAAATAAAGGATATGGCATGGATAATTGGGAGAGTTGGATAGGGAAGGGAATTGTGGATGTATATTGGATGGATAAAGGAGGATGCATGAATATAAGGTAAATGTGGTGGACGAAAGACAGAGTGGGAAAAAATAGGGAATGACATGGATAATTGGGAGAGGGGGATAGGGAAGGGAGTTGTGGATGTATATTGGATAGATAAGGAGGATGCAGGAGATAGGAAGAGTGCAGTAATGTAGTGATGAATGCATGTATAAATAATTAAATAAATAGAAAAAGCTAAATGAATCATAGCTAACATCACAATTCTCATTCCCCCCTTACACAATCTCCTGTCTCCCTCATCCCCCTCTATATTCCCTTTCCCCCATACACATAGCCCCCCCACAATCACAATCCTCAGTCCCTACGCCCACAATGCCTATCTCTCCCATACAGTCCCCTTTCCTCCCACTCATCTCCACACCATCAAAATCCTGACCCCTCCACACAATCCTCATCCCTACAAACGCAGAATCAGCATCCCCATACAATCATGACCCCTGCACACAAACCTCACCCCTCCACACAAGCCTCATCCCTACAAACGCACAATCCGCATCCCAATACAATCATGACCCCTGCACGCAAAACTGACCACCCCACACAATCCTCACCCCTACAAACGCACAATCCACATCCCCTCCCATAATACTGACCTCCGCCCTCTTCCCCCCCCGACACACAATCTCAGTCAATCAAGGGGACTTTCAAGACATCTCTCCACGCGAAAAGTGACTTCTCTTTTGGTCTCTCGTTCTATTTTCTCTTGTTGTTGGTTTCGTTTACTGCCCTTGTGCTGCTTCTCTCTCTATAAAAAAATCCCCCTCCCCCCCACAAACATCAATTCACTCCTCCTCGTCCCAAGTCAAGCTATCACAGATTTATACCGAAGAGTGAATAAACCAAACTCCCAATTCCGGCTCCGCGAGTATTCGGGTGCTCGCTCTTCAGTCGGGCAGGCAGGCAGGCGCGGGTCCCTCAAGATTTTATAGCGCAATTCCTCAAGA
Source organism: Eriocheir sinensis (assembly GCF_024679095.1). Taxonomy (NCBI): domain Eukaryota; kingdom Metazoa; phylum Arthropoda; class Malacostraca; order Decapoda; family Varunidae; genus Eriocheir; species Eriocheir sinensis. The sequence goes on along the minus strand of NC_066566.1, from coordinate 4,434,745 downwards.
GAAGAGATTGAAAAGTGGCATCTTCACCTCCATCTCTTCCACCTCCTCCACCACCACTACATCCACCTCTCCCCAACACCATCAGGCCCCCCTCCCTCATCACCATCACTACGACTAAGGGCTATCATCATCTCTCCCCACACACACCATTACCACCATCACCCCCCCCCTGCTTACCTCCCCCCACCATCACCACTACCAAAAGAACTTACACCTTGACTTCATGTGACTGAAATAAGAAACCCATCACCACCACCATCACCACCACCCCCACTGCTGTCATCACCATAACTAGTACCTTCAACAACGCCATCTGTACTAACACTAACACCTCGATCACCACCATCACCACCATTGGAGTTAACATCATCATCATCATCATCATCATCATCATCACCACCACCATCACCACCGCCTCCACTAATACCTTCAACAACACCATTTGTACTAACACTAACACCTCGATCACCACCATCACAACCATTGAAATTAACATCATCATCATCATCCCTTACATTTATCAACACAACTACCAACAATAGATGAAATAACCACACTCCCCCACACTACCACCGCACCAGTAACGTTAACACCACCACCACCATAACACAGTGCTATCCTCGCTTATTTTTTTTTTAATATCGCCTGCAAGTATGCGTGCGTGCGAGTGAGTCCTGTTGATTGGAGAAAGTGTTTAATAATGAGCAGCGAATATTTGAGCACGGTGCTGGTGGTAGTGATGGTGATGGTGGTGGTGGTAGTGGTGGTGGTGGTTGTGGTGGTGGTGGTAGTGGTGGTGCTCTTCTGCTATTGGTGCGTTCTGTTGCATTCTATTTTAAAATGACGGTGAATATTCAAGCACTATACGGAGGTGGTGGTTCTTTGGGTAGTGCTATTGTTGTTGTTGTTGTTGTTGGTGGTGGTGGTGGTGGTGGTGACGGTGGTGGTGGTTATACTAGTCTTGTTGTATAGCCTTGTATTGTTAACGGGCAATGAATATTAAAAAAAAAAACTACAGAGGTGGTGGTTCTTTGGGTGGCGGTAGTAGTGGTGGTGTTGGAGGTGTAGGAGGTGGAGGTGACAGTGGTGGTGGAGGTGGTGATACTAGTGGCGTTGTGTTGCTTTGTATTGTTAACGGGCAGTGAATATTAAAACAAAAAAAATAAATGGGTGTTTCTTTTGGTGGCGGTAGTAGTGGTGGTGGCGTTGGAGGTGTCGGAGGTGGAGGTGGAAGTGGTGGTGGAGGTGGTGGTGGAGGTGGTGATACTAGTGGCGTTGTGTTGCTTTGTATTCCGAAGAGGCGGCGAATATTAAAAAAAAAAAAAAAAAAAAAAAAACTAGAGAGGTGGAGCTTCTTCAGGTGGTGGTAGTAGTGGTGGTGGTGCTGGTGGTGTCGGATGTGGAGGTGGTGATACTAGTGGGGTTGTGTTGCCTTGTATTCCGAAGAGGCGGCGAATATTCATGGGGCGCGGTGTTGTCTCCTCGGCCATCCATTACCCAGGGTCTATTTCATCGGCTACACGGCTGTCAATTGTCCGCGCGTCGGCTGTGACACGTAGACTCCTGCATTCATGGACCCCCGAACAGGTGTCTACACGCGGGAACACCTGCTCACGGCCCCTCCCCAGCCAGGCCGACAAGCTCCCGCCGCCACAAATAATCCACGCACCGCAAAAACCCTCCCAAGACACCGCGACAGGCCACCTCACGCCCGGTCCTTTTCTTATGGTGGCAGAACGAGATGGAGGATGTTTTTGAGTGTTAGCTTTGCTCTTGTGGGTGTTAAAAGCAATCCCATCACTGAAAAGGGTCAGAATACCACTACATTTCCACCTCACGTTCTTTTCTTTTCTTATGGTGGAAGTACGAGATAGACGATATGTTATTGGGTTTTAAGATTGCTGCTGTGGGCGTTAAAAGCACTCCTCTTACAACTCAAATGACATCCAGAGACAGATATGAGTTGGAAAACCATTATACTACCACCTCACGCTCATTCTTCTTCTGATGATGGAATTACGGGATGGACGATGTTTCTGGGGGTTAGTATTGATTTTGTGTGTGTTTAAAGCAATCCTCTTACAACTCAAATGACATCCAGAGACAGATATGAGTTGGAAAACCATTATACTACCACCTCACGCTCATTCTTCTTCTGATGATGGAATTACGGGATGGACGATGTTTCTGGGGGTTAGTATTGATTTTGTGTGTGTTTAAAGCAATCCTCCTATCACTCAAATGACATCCACAAACGCAGAGAAAGTTAGAAAACCACTATACATCCACATCAGGCATTCTTCTTTTCTCACGGCGATAGGAAGGAGGGCGATGATTTTGAGTGTAGTATTCCAGGAGTGTTAGTATTCTGGGTGTTAAAAGCAATCCTCCTACCACTCAAATGACATCCACAGACACAGAAAAGACCCAGAAAACTATTATACTTTCACCTCACGCTCTCTCCTTTTCTTATAACGATAGTACACGATGTTTTGAGTATTATAAATATTTTCGTGGGTGTTAAAGGCATTCCAGCGCCGCAAAAAGACAATCCAAGACACAGAGGAATACCAGAACACCGCGATGATCACTATATTTCCACAGCACACGCTCGACGCTTCTTGAGAATATACAAAATTAAAGGTTATTGTTTTTATGGTGTTGGCGATGGCACAGTTCTCACACACGCACGACAAAGGTACATCATGGTACTAAGATACTAAAAATACTTATACAAATACTAACACACCACTATCATCTAAAAATACTTATACAAATACTAACACACCCACTTTCACCTAAAATTACTTATACAAATACTAACACACCCACTATCATCTAAAAATACTTATACAAATACTAACACACCCACTATCATCTAAAAATACTTATACAAATACTAACACACCCACTATCATCTAAAAATACTTATACAAATACTAAGACACCCACTTTCACCTAAAAAACTTTATACAAATACACTACACCACCTAAAATACTTATACAAATACTAACACACCCACTATCATCTAAAAATACTTATACAAATACTAACACACCCACTATCACCTAAAAATACTTATACAAATACTAACACACCCACTATCACCTAAAAATACTTATACAAATACTAACACACCCACTTTCATCTAAAAATACTTATACAAATACTAACACACCCACTTTCACCTAAAAATACTTATACAAATACTAACACACCCACTGTCACCTAAAAATACTTATACAAATACTAACACACCCACTATCACCTAAAAATACTTATACAAATACTAACACACCCACTATCACCTAAAAATACTTATACAAATACTAACACACCACTATCACCACCATCACCGCCACCACCATCACTACTACCAAAAGAACTTACACTTCGACTTCATGTGACAGAAATTAGAACCCACCACCACCACCACCACCACTACACACCTTCACTGGGCTCCTTCGTGCAGTCACTGTCAGCAAAAATGAGTGCAACAATGGTAACGCTTCATAAAACACTAATTCTCTCACGCCTCAACCTTCCAACATTCCTCCCGCAACCATCTCAACCTCCACCACCACCACCATAATCACCATCACCACCACAGCCACCACCGCTCCTGTTTTTACCTTCGCACACCTAACCACCTATACAACATTCATTCGCTAAAATAACAATGCAAAAGTAAAAAAAGAAAAAAAAAAAAAGGTGGAGAGTTAATACTGAATTTTTTTTAAAGGAAATAGTAAAATAATAAAGGAGAGTAACGCTAGAATAGAGTGAGACAATACCCGATTCTTTTTCTACTACTACTACTACTACTACAACTACTACTACTACTACTACCACCACGACTAGTATACTATCGCCCACCATTACCATTACGACCCCAGATATCACCACTACCACCACCACCACCACCATCACTGCAACACTTTTAACACTGACACACGGTCACACAAACACAAAAACAGATCACAAACGATAATCCCTCCAATACAGAAGCAACACAAGAACGAACACAACGGGAGAGCGCTCAGTGAAGAGGAGGAGGAGGAGGAGGAGGAGGAGGAGGCGAAGTGCAGTAAAACAAGAAAAAGAAAATAATACGAGGAAGGAAGCGAGCCATAAAAACAGATGATGAGTCTTCCTGAATATTGCATCCGCCTAATTTTCACTTCACTGTAGCGTTTCTTGGCCCGTGTCTTCTTCCCGGAACCCGAGTCTCGTAGCAGCAATGGTTAGCCAATTCCTGATACTTCTACTCCATCATCTTCCCCCCTCTCTCCCTTACCCCCATCTCCCCAGTCCTCGTGTGTGTGTGTGTCCGTCTGCGTGTGCGTGTGTGCGTGTGCGTGTGTGTGTGTGATTTATGGGTTGAAATCTGCGGACCAAACGGAATAGCTCAGTGGAAGGCGATTCTCAGGTGTTCTAAGACGGTGGCCAGGTAAGGTGAGGTCAGCCCCGTGTGTGTGTGTGTGTGTGTGTGTGTGTGTAAGGTAAGTAGATAGCTAGTAGGAAGGCAGGTAGTTATGAAGGGTAGTTAGGTAGGTTAGTAGCTAGGTAAGTAGGTAAAGTTTCAATATCATATCAAAACAGATTTCTTTCTTCGTCTGATGAAACTAAAATTATAAGAATGAAAAAAAAATAGTGAAGGGGAGAGAGAGAGAGAGAGAGAGAGAGAGAGAGAGAGAGAGAGAGAGAGAGAGAGAGAGAGAGAGAGAGAGAGAGAGAGAGAGAGAGAGAGAGAGAGAGAGAGAGAGAGAGAGAGAGAGAGAGAGAGAGACCTAGCACACCTGTCGTATCTATTAATCATGCCAGCCTGTGCCAAGCATGTCCAATAATTCATCTTATCAGTGTAGTCCCTAAAAAAGAAGAGTCTGAGTCGAATTTCTTGCCTCGACAACGAATATTAGGAGGAAGAGGAGGAGGAGGAAATGAAGAAGATGAAGAAGAAGAAGAAGAAGACCACCACCACCACCACCACCACCAACAACAACAACAACAAACAGAAGAACAAGAATAAGAACGAGAACAACAACAAAAAAAACAAGAACAGCAACAAACAACAAAAACAAGAACAAAAAAAATAAAGATGAGGGGCAAAAGAAAACAACGGGAAACAAAGAATGAAAATGCGAAGATAAATTGAAAGGGATGAGAAAGGAGGAAGAAGAAGAAGAAGAAGAAGAAGAAGAAGATGATGATGATGATGAAAAAGAAGAAGAAGAAGAAGAAGAAGAAGAAGAAGAAGAAGAGAATGAGCAGAAGGAAGAGGAAAAGAAATAACAGGAGGAGGAGGAGGAGGTAGAAGAAGAACAAGAGGAAGAGTAAATAGAGGCGGAGGAGGAGGAAAAGAGGAAGGAGAACGAGAAAGATGAAGCTGAGGGTGAAGAAAAAGAGGATGATGAAGACGATGACGAGAGGTAAGAAGAAAAGGAGGGAGAGAAAGAGGAGAAGGAGGAAGGAAAAGAAAAAAGAGGAGGAGGAGGAGGAAGAGGAGGAGGAGGAGGGAAGCAGTAGCGTTACGGTCTAGTACAACCTTTAAGGCGTCGAGCAATAATAGATCAGGAAAAAGTTTCTCTTCAAATATCATCTTCCACGAGAACTAAAATGTGACCAATATTGTATGAGGTTATGAACGCTCCTCCTTCTCTCTCTCTCTCTCTTACTATTTATCTATCTACCAATCTATCTATCTTCCTTATATTCTTGTTCTTCTAGTTGTTGCATTTGTTCTTTATTTTCCCTCTCTAGATTTGTTCTTGTCTATCTATCTATCTATCTATCTATCTATCTATCTATTTACTTCTGGATCCATCTCTTAAATTACTCTACTTCCTGTTTCCTATCTGTCTCTCTACCTATGTTTGTTTTCGTTCTTTTCTTTCTCCTCTTCTCGCTTTCTTCACGTTTTTTATGTTACTATTCTTCTCCTTCTCTTATCTTTCTTTTCATTTATCTTATCATCATCTTTGTTTTCTTCTCTGTCTCCCTTTTTCCTTGTTTCCTTTCTTCTCTCTCGATTCACCTATATTCCTTTTCCTCTTATAATCATCTTTCTCTCCCTCACACACTCCCTTCCTCCCTCCCCTCTATCTCTTCCCTTCTTCTCATTCTCTTACCATCATCTTCCTGTTTTCTTCTCTGTCTCCCTTTTTCTTATCTCCTTTCTTCTCTCTCGATTCACCTATATTCCTTTTTCACTTCTTTTCTCTCTCTCCCTTATACACTCTCTTTCTATCCCAGCCCCCTCTCTCTATCCCTCTCCTCTTCCCCTTACTCTCTGCCTTGTCGTGTCTGTGTATGTCAGTGAGGGAGTTTCTTATTGATTCCGTCTTCTGCAGAGTCCGCCGTCATTCCTCGCGCATCAGGTCCCATAATAATGCATGGAGGAACGTCCTTTGCCTCGCACGATGGGCTGTGGAGTGGTGGCAGCCTTATTTTGGGGGTGCGGTGGGTTGATTATTGTTTTTGTTGTTGTTGATGGTGTTGTTATTGTTTTTTTCTTTTTTTTCGGTCATGGGTTTCTTATTGCTGTTCTTTTGTTTTTGATTTTTGTTTATTGTTTTTGTTTACGCCGTTGTTTGTGGTTCTCTTTTTTTCTTTCAGTTCATCTTCCCTCTCCTCCTCACTCTTCATCTTTTTTTCTTTAGCATCTTCTTCCTCTTCTTCTTCCCCTTCTTCTTCTTCTTCTATTTCTTCATTTTCTCCATCTCCTTTTTTTTTATTATTTTATCTTTATCACTATCATAAAAGGGACATCAATTTCACCAGCCGAAGCAACATCAGTAGTAGTAGTGGTAGTAGTAGTAGTAGTAGTAGCTTTTAATAAATAAAGTATTAGTAATCGTATCAAAGTCAATAACGACAATAATCCCATACTGGAAAAAAAAAATCTCGTCAATGAACGCCGATTAACTTATTCATATCCCCTAAAAAATGCACGCGAGAGAAGCATTGTGTTTGTGTGCGAGCGAACGTGTGTGTGTGTGTGTGTGTGTGTGTGTGTCACCGGTATTCACTGTAAACTGGTACTGACGTTATAAATCCGGTATACGGGCGCTGATGGTTGTGATGGTGATGGTAATGGTGATACTGATAATGACGGTGGTGATGATGATGATGGTGGTAATGGTAGTGCGATGATGATTGTTATGGTGGTGATGATGACGATGATGATGGTGGTGATGGTAGAGGTGATAATGATAATGACGGTGATGATGATGATGATGGTGGTGATGGTAATGGCGATGATGACTGTTATGGTGGTGGTGATGACGATGATGATGATGGTGATGGTAGTGGCGATGATGATTGTTATGGTGGTGGTGATGATGATGATGATGGTGATGGTAGTGCGATGATGATTGTTATGGTGGTGATGATGATGATGATGATGATGATGATGATGGTGATGGTAGTGGTGATAATGATAATGACGGTGATGATGATGATGATGGTAGTGATGGTAGTGGCGATGATGATTGTTATGGTGGTGGTGATGACGATGATGATGATGGTGATGGTGGTGGTGTATGATATTGTGGTGTTGATGATGTTGGTAATAATAATGTTAATGAAAATAATAATAATACTTCCTTTACTTCTACTACTAATACTACTACTTCAACTACTACTACTACTACTACTACTACTACTAATGGCAACAATTATTCTAAAAACTACATACTATCAACTCAGAATCAACAACTAACACAATCTTCCAAAAATAGTAACATACCGTTTTGCTTTCAACACTGGTTCATGTTTTTGCAGCATCTATAAATTGTTAGAAAAAGAAAAGGAAAATAAGAAACTCTACGGATTGAAATTCTGTTAATTGTGAAATAAAGAAGAAGAAGGAAAAAAAAATACAAGACATAAAAAAATAGAGAAAAAAAAGGATATATCCGGGTAGAAAACAATTATTAAAGCTTAGACAACCTACATTTCCCAGAAGCGAGTTGAATGGCGAACACGCTGAGAAAGAGAGAGAAAAAACGGAAAGGGAATGGCAGTGGCAGCAGTGGTGGTGGTGGTGGTGGTAGTGGTGGTAGTGGTGTTGGTGGTGGTGGAGGTGGTGGAGGACGAGCAAGGGAGTAAACACACTTATTCCTTATATTTCTCCCACTTTTCAACCTCTGGTACTCACGCGAACACCAAGGAAGGCAGCTTGATCGGCTTCTGACCGTGTGGAGAGCTTACTTGAGAGAGAGAGAGAGAGAGAGAGAGAGAGAGAGAGAGAGAGAGAGAGAGAGAGAGAGAGAGAGAGAGAGAGAGAGAGAGAGAGAGAGAGAGAGAGAGAGAGATGTGTGTGTGTGTGTGTGTGTGTGTGTGTGTGTGTTTATGTGAGAGTAAGGAATTTTTTTTATTGCAAGGTAGTGAAATCGTGGCCCCAAATACCGTAGACTTATTTTGAGATCCCCCCTCCCCCTCCCCTTTGAGCCTGACACGATTATGAAGGCTTATATTTCCGGTGCCTCACTTTACATCCTCTTTAATGTCTATCCATCATATTATATAGCTATCTAAGTATCTATTTCCATGCATTAACTACTCTGCTATCACTCTGTTTGACGTTAAGTTTCTTGCCTTCATTAAAGAATCAATGCGCGTTTCCGATTAAGCCATTCCGAAACTATAAAAGAAGCATATAGAAGTTGGTACGTGTGTGTGTGTGTGTGTGTGTGTGTGTGTGTGTGTGTGTGTGTGTGTGTGTTTGGTCTACCGCTGGTCGGTTTCTTGTTCTCCTCACGGGGATTTCTAACCTTTTTCGTCCCCCCCCACCTCTCTCTCTCTCTCTCTATTAATGTAAATGTATAAAAGGACTGAAATTGGTGTCTGCTATGTGCGTGTTTGTGTGTGCGTGTTTATGTGTGTGCGTGTGCGTGGGTGTGTATGTGTGTGTATGCAAGCCTTAAACCTTTCCTTAAGCGAACCCGCACAATGCATGGCAAGCTTTTCCTTCCTCAATGCCTGGCCAGCGTCGCCTCGCCTTTGTGTTAGCCAATTAATAATGAGCAGCGACCCGCCAATCGCAACACGCCTTCTTTCCTTGCCGACCCCTCATTGGTTATTCTTTTTAACGCGCGGGAACGACTAAGCGTTAACCAGACCCGACTTTACCCGAGTAGCTCTGAACCAAACCGAACATAAAAGAGGACTGTGAATTGCTGAGGCGAATCGAGAGTCACACTTCGGCAATTTTGATAAGGAGAAATCGAGAACTCTTTGAGAAGTACGAACGCTTGGTACATATACATAAACCACCCTAACAAACACACACGTACACACTCGCGCACGCAAACCAGGGAAGGAAAAAATGAGAAATAAGATCAAACAAGAGAACACAGTCAAACAGAAATATTATGACTCCGGATACTTGTGGCCAATGAAGAAAAAGCTTGAAATTAGCGAAGAAAACTAAATGGAAATATGCAATATCATAAAAAATCCAAATAAAAAATGAACATAATAATGATCATGAAGCTTTTTTTGTGTAGTACGTGGCTATGAATGAACAACGAAGAACAGGCTACTTCGATATAACTAATCAATATATCGACGGTATTATGAATGGAACGTAAAAAAGAACCAAATCATGAACGGCTCTAAAAAGACGCTAATTGAGTAAAAAAAAGAGGCATAAACACAAAATTACGAACACAAAGCTACAAAGAAAATTACAGAGTATGACAAAATGAGAAACTGTGAATATGAATGAACTAGACCAGTCAAATAATATATTAGAACAACGCAGATAAAAGGAAAAATCAAACTAACAACTCAAATAACAACGAAGAATAACGAAATGAGAGACTGTGAATACGAATGAACTAGACCACTCAAAGAATATATTAGATCAACGGAGATAAAAGGAAAAATCAAACTAACAACTCAAATAACAACGAAGAATAACGAAATGAGAGACTGAATGTGAATGAACTAGACCACTCAAAGAATATATTAGAACAACAGAGATAAAAGGAAAAAAATCAAACTCACAATTCAAATAACAACGAAGAATAACGAAATGAGAGACTGGGAATGTGAATGAAAAACCCAGACAAAGAGTAGAACACAAAAATAATGGATATAATAGGAAAAAAAGCACCTGATAATTGGAATAACAGCAAAACATGACCATAAATGTCGGTAAATGTGAATGCAACAGTTCAGGTAAAAGAATATTAATACAAGCAATGGAAAGAGAGAAAGGAATGTAGTAAATAATAGTAATAAAAGAAAAAAAGGAGCTGATAATGGAAATAACAGCAAAAAATGATTATAAATGTCGGTAAATGTGAATGAAAGTCTGGAAAAAGATAAAAGAATGTTGTAATAATAAAGTGATTAATTGACGTCGGGTTGTAAATATAAGTAAAACACAACTCGACTCCCCCAAAAAACAACAACCGAAATCAATGGAAATAAATAAAAAGAAATATAAATAATGTGCATAACTCCACCCCACCAAATACTAGTAAATTAAAGAAGGAATTGGAACTGTACATGAAATCGGGCAGGCGGAGAGAAAGAAAGAAGGAGAAATAAAAAGAGAAATAAGCAAAAGAAAAATAGGAAATCGTGTAATACAAATAAAAAAAAAACGTGTAGAATAACCACGTTTTAAAACATCGAAAGTTGAAAAGTAAAAAAACAAGCAACATGAAAATCGAAATAAAAAATAGCGCTCGAAATAAAAGAGAAAAATATATTAAAAAAAAAGTAAATAAAAAACTCGCACATAAAACGAAAAAAAATTGAAAGGGAAGGAAAAAAAAACAGGCAAGCACAGAGTTAATGATTGGTGAACTCTCCCTCTCCCTTCCCTTCTCCCTTCCTCTCCCTCCTCTTCCTGCTCTTCCTTCTTCCTTTCCCTGTCTCCCTTCCTCCCCACTCCCTTTCCACTCTCCCTTCCCCTCTCCCTTCTCTCCCTTCCTCCCTCTCCTCTTCCTACTCTCCCTTTTTCCTTTCCCTGTCTACCTTCCTCCCCACTCCCTTTCCACTCTCCCGTCTCTCCCTTCCTCCCTCTCCTCTTCCTACTCTCCCTTTTTCCTTTCCCTGTCTCCATTCCTTCCCCTCCTCCTACTCTCCCTTCCTTCCCATTTTCCCATTCCCTCCCTCCTCTCCCTTTTCCCTTTCTTCTCCCTTTCATTTCCCCTCTTCCTCTTCTCCTTTCCTCCCCATTTTCCCATTCCCTCTTCTTCCTCTCTTCTTCTCCCTTTTCCTTCACGGTCTCCCTTTCTCCCTCTTTCCCTTTCCTCTCTCCTTTCTCTCCCTTCCTCCAAATTTTGCCATTCCCTCTTTCTCTTCTCCATTTTCCCTTCCCTGTATCCCTTCCTCCACCCTCCCTTTCCCCTCTCCCTTCCCTTCTTCCTCTTCTCCCTTCCTCCTCATTTTCCCATTCCCTCTTCCTCCTCTTTTCCCTCTCATCCTTTTCGCTTTACTGTCTCCCTTTCTCTCTTCTCTTTTTTCCCATTTCCCTCTCCTTTCTCTCCCTTCCTTTTCATTTCCTCCTCATTTTTTCCTTTCCTTCTATCTTTTCGTTCATCCTTATCTCCCTTTTTCCTTCACTGTCTCCCTTTCTCCCTCTTCCCTTTTCCCTTTCCCCTCTCCCTCTTCTCCCTTCCTCCTTTTTTTCTTTGCCTCTTCCCTTCTTCGTCTTCTCCTGTTCCTTTTTTCTTCTCTCACTTCCTCTCTCTTTTACCCTTTCCTTCTCTCCTTCCCCTCTACCTACTCTCCCTTTTCCCTTCCCTGTGACTCTTCAATCCCCTTTTCTAATCATACCCTTGAACCCAGTCCCATCCTCTCCTCTCCCCTTTCCCTTTCCCCTCATCTCCCCTCCACTCCCCTCTAAGCCGTTTACCTCCCCGTTACTCCCCAATCTCCCTCTCCTCTCCCCGCCCTTCCCTTTGCTCTCCCTTCTCTACCCTCCAACAGGTTTCATCCCCCATCTACACTATTCCCTCCCTCTTCTCTTCCCCTCCCCACTTCTCTCTCTCTCTCTCTCTCTCTCTCTGTTCCACCATCCATTATCCCACTCTCTCCCTCTTCTCTCCCCTCCTTCCTCCTCCCTATCTTCCTCCCCTCTTCTCTCTAACTTGGTCACCCCTTCTTGATCCCCCTCCCTCACTCTTCTCTATCCTTCTTCTCTCTCCCCTTCCCCTTTTCTTCTTCTCCCCGTCCTCCTCTCTCTCCCCTCCCCACTATTTCTCTCTCTCGCTCTCTCACTCTCTCTCTCTCTCTCTCTCTCTCTCTCTCGCCTCCCCTCCTCCCTTCCCTTCCTCACAACTCGTCCCATTCTCTCTCATCTCCCCTCTATTCCCCCGTTCTCTTTTCCTCGCGTATTTTTCTCTCCCCTTTCCTCTATTCCTCCCCTATTATACCCCTCCCTATCATCCCTCCTTCTCTCTTCCCTCCCCTCTTCCTCTCCTTTCCCCCCTCCATTTCACTCCCCCTCCTCCTCCCTCTCTTATATTCTTCCTCTCCCTTACCTCCTCCCTGTCACTCTCCCTCCTCTTCTCCTTTCCTCCCCATTTTCCCATTCCCTCTTCTTCCTCTCTTCTTCTCCCTTTTTCACAACTGTCTCCCTTTCTCCCTCTCTCCCTTTCCCCTCTCCTTTCTCTCCCTTCCTCCTCACTTTCCCATTCCCTCATCCTCTTCTCCATTTTCGCTTCCCTGTCTCCCCCCCTCCCCTCCCTCCCTCCCAGGTCGTCCCCTCTTTCACTAATGGGAGGCAATGGACGTGTGGGTTTGGAGCGGATGCTGTAAACGACACATAAACGACCGCCTTTATAACGTTAATTGAGCACAACGAGTCGTCTCATTGCTCCACTGACACACACACATACACACGCGCACACACACACACACACACACACACATTTTCGCTTGCCCACTCCTCCCTCCCGTCATTTCCCACACACATAACACAAGCAGCATACATACATTCTACATTACACACACACACACACACACACACACACACACACACAACCACCCCACACATGCACACATTTACAAACCCACATACATACACACTTACACACAAACATACATACACAGGCAGTCAGGCAGGCAAAAAGGCACACACGCACATACACGCCCCCCCCCCCCACACACACACACGCACGCACGCACGGCTCTTCATATTTCACGCTCCTTCATAGCTGCATTACGCCGACTCATGATATCGCTAATGAGTCGATGAATGATGGATCGCCTTATTAGCCGTTGCATAATGAACGGACCGCGCATGAATAATTTTTCGCCCGCCCAACAGAGGCTGCGGGATAAACAACTTACCGCGGGAGTGCCTCTTACGCGCGGCCTCTTGCGGTCTTGCCTGGGGTCAGCTGCGGTGTGGTGGGCTAAGGAGGGAGGGAGGGAGGGGAGGGGGAAGGGAGGGGATGGAGGAGAGGAGGAAGAGGAGGAAGGGAGGGGATGGAGGAGAGGAGGAAGAGGAGGAAGGGAGGGGATGGAGGAGAGGAGGAAGAGGAGGAAGGGAGGGAAGGAGGAGAGGGGGAAGAGGAGGAAGGAAGGGGATGGAAGAGAGGAGGAAGGGAGGGAATGGAGGAGAGGAGGAAGAGGAGGAAGGGAGGGGATGGAGGAGAGGAGGAAGAGGAGGAAGGGAGGGGATGGAAGAGAGGAGGAAGATGAGGAAGGGAGGGGATGGAGGAGAGGAGGAAGAGGAGGAAGGGAGGGGATGGAGGAGAGAAGGAAGAGGAGGAAGGGAGGGAAGGAGGAGAGGAAAATGAAGAAAGCTTGGAGGTTAGGTTAAAGGAGTGTGCACGTTTTCCCATCTATCTGTCTGTCTGTTTATATTTCAATTTATCTTTTTCTTCCATCTATCCAATCGTTACTCAAGTTCTCCTTATGCATCTGCTTATTCTTCTCTTTATTCTCTTTCTCTGGTTTTGCGTCTTAAGTTTCTTCATCTACCTCATCATCATTATCATCATCAGTGCACTAATACAAATAAAATAATAATAATAATAACAATAATAATAATAATAATAATAATGATAATAAATATGTGTGTGTGTGTGTGTGTGTGTGTGTGTGTGTGTGTGTGTGTGTGTGTGTGTGTGTGTGTGTGTGTGTGTGTGTGTGTGGTCTACCGCTGGTCGGCTTCTTGTTCTCCTGACGAGGATTTCTAGCCTTTTTCGTCCCCCCCACCCCTCTCTCTCTCTCTCTCTCTCTCTCTCTCTTTCTGTCCCTTGCTTTCCCCTTCTCCTCTCCTCTCCTCCCCCACCCTGCCCCCCCTTCCCCAGCCCTCCCCTCGCCCGCCTCTCCTCCTGTTCGCTGCCTGACCTTCCCCTTCGCCCACACGCCTCAGGGGACCGCTGCCGCTGCGACTCGACGCGGTGACGAAGGGGAGGAAGGGAAAGAAGGGGAAGGTAGGGAAGAAGGGGAAGAAGGGAAAGATGGGAAAGGTAGGGAAGGAGGAAAAGGTGTGTGTGTGTGTGTGTGTGTGTGTGTGTGTGTGTGTGTGTGTGTGTGTGTTTGTGTTTGCCAATATCTTCCTCTCCTCAAACTCTAGGGCTAACGCAACGGAGATGAGCACAGGAGACACGCGCACCCATAGCGAATGGTCCAAACATTACAATCAATAATACATTAATTACTTAAAAAAAAAAAAAAATCAACGTAATCTTTAGTCGCAAATTTTCAAGAAACTAGTAAAGCACTTTTATATATATTTACTTGTCTATATATTTGTTTATTTTAGTATCTTTATCTATCTTTTTTTTTAGTAGATGGAGAAGTAGCACTACCACTAGGACTACCACCACTACCACCACCACCACCACCACCACCACCACCACACTATCACCACCACCACCATCATCACCACCACCACTACTAATATATTATCATTCCACGATCACCACCGCCATCACTTCTACCACCACTACCACCGCCACCACAACTACCATCACCACCACCACCACCACTACCACCACCACCACCACCACCACCACAACCACCACTACACCACTACCACCACCACCACTACAACCACCTCTACACCACTACCACCACCACCACCACCACTGATAAACACTACTAACAAAAAACAAGAACGAAAACAATAACAACAAAAAGAACATCAACTAAGGCAGGCGACCATAACAATGCAAAGATAATGATAGTATTAAAAAATGCAACACAACACAACGCGTGATCGCAACAGTACCTGGAATGCGATCACAACAACAAGAAAACAACAACATCAACAAAAGTATTAACACCACGATTACCCCCTCCATCACTATTACCCCCTTCTCTCTCTCCTCCCCTCTTCCTCTCCCTTTCCCCCTCCCTGTCACTCTCACTCCTCCTCCCTCTTCTCTCCCTCCCTACGCTCCATTACCACCACTTCCATATTGTCTTCCCTTCGGCTTCCCTATCCATTCTTTCCTTTATCTGATCATTCCTTCCTCCTTCCTTCTGTTCCATCTATTAACCTTCCTCCAATTACTGCCATCCCTTTACCTGGTTCCTATCCATCTACCGTAAACAAGCGGAATACAAGCAGATAAGGAAATAAAAGGCAAAGAGGCTGAGAGACCCATTTAGAGATTGATGGATAGACGACATATAACGTTATGGCGCAGGCAAGTTTTTATAGTGGCGTCATCTTGCTTGGGTCCAGGAGCTTATCTTTGATCACAGAGAGGTGGACACATAACAGATCATCAACAAGAACAATGAAAAACAGAAACACCACCACGAAAAGCAACATTCCAAGCAGGTGAGAGAACGGCATTCTGAATTCTCACCTGGACGAACGGATGGACTGACGAACGGTTTCTATCCAGGCGGGGAGGCGAACGAGAGGGCGAGCGTCACTGATGCCAGATTATCGTACTTAGAGCAGCGTATTTACCGGTTTCTGACTCCATGTAACTGTTGACAAGAAACACCAATAATTAAACATTTACACGATAATCACATATGAAAGCAGTTACTTGGGTGATGAAAGCTGTTTTTGGGTCGGAAATCGGCAAACATGAGGCAGAGTACGACAATCTGGCAACGTTGGCGAGCGTGGAGGTGGCCAGGTGGGAGGACGGGCAGGTGAGCGGGTGAGCGGGCTTGTGTTAGCGGAGGGCGGCGTTCCGTATGGCCGGCGCTGAATCTTCCATGCTTATTATTACGATACATGAGATTAGAGAGATCGGTGTCGACTTTACATCTACGCTTCATGAGGACGCGCCATTGTTTATGCATCTTAATCCTGAATTTATTTACCTGATGCATTAATGTTAAGGTAGGGAGGGAGGGGGGAGGAAGGGCATGGGGGAGAGGGGTGTTGGATATGGTATGTGTGTGTGTGTGTGTGTGTGTGTGTGTGTGTGTGTGTGTGTGTGTGTGTGTGTGTGTGTGTGTGTGTGTGTGTTTGTATGTATCTGTTCCCTCCCTCCCTCCCTCCCTCCCTCCCTCTCTCTATCTATCTCTCTCTCTCCCTATCTATCTATTTATCTATCTACTTGTCTATCTGCCAATTCACGTATTCTCTTTCTGAGCATCTATTTATGTATCTCTTAATCCATAACTCAAACCCTATAAGAATGAGCGAGGAGGAGATGTGGAGGAAGGGGAGGAGGAGGAGAGGGAGAAGAGGTGGACGGGGGTTAAAAGAGGAAGGAGATGAAGAGAGTAAGTTGAATGAAGAAGGGAGGATAGGTAGGAAGGAGAGAGGAAGGCAGGGTGGGATGGAAGTCGATGAGAAAAACAGGCTTGAGGGATGAAACTGAAAACGGAGGAACAGGAATAGGAAGAGGAAGGGGATGAAGAGAGTAGGTTTAGTGAAGAAGGGAGGAAAGGTAGGAAGGAAAAGGAAGGCAGGGTGGGATGGAAGTCGATGAGAAAAATAGGTTTGAGGGATGAAACTGAAAACGGAGGAACAGGAAAAGAGAGACAGAAAGGGACAGAAAAAGATACAGTAGGATAGATAGACACATAGGAAGAGCGAGAGAGACAGGAAAAGAGAAAGAAAGAGAGAAAGAGAGAGACAACAAGATAGACAAAGAGACAAATAGGAGACAGATGGATCAAGAAATACAGGAAGAGAGAAAGAGACAGACGAGAGAGACAGAGACAGAAGAAGTAGGGGGTCGGAGAGATGAAATGAGGGAAGGAAAGATAAGGAAATGGATGGATGGATGGAAGGATGAAATGAGGAAGAGAGGAATGGATGAGGAGGAGGAACAGCACGCAATGATGTGTTTGAAATAGATGGATGATTGAGGGTAGTGTTGAGGGAGTGAATAGACAAGGAAAAGGTTTGTTGAAGAATAAGGATGAAGAGAAGAGAGGGAAGAAGGAATTAGAAAGACAACACACACACACACACACACACACACACACACACACACACACACACACACACTGACATTTAAGTCTTAGATGAGTGACAGCTGAGTCTAAGGAGGAGGAGGCGGAGGAGGAGGAGGAAGGGAATAGAAAATGAGACGAAAATCAAAATAAAAAAAAT
This sequence comes from Eriocheir sinensis, assembly GCF_024679095.1. Classification (NCBI taxonomy): domain Eukaryota; kingdom Metazoa; phylum Arthropoda; class Malacostraca; order Decapoda; family Varunidae; genus Eriocheir; species Eriocheir sinensis. Next base: position 4,417,232 of record NC_066566.1, on the reverse strand, counting down.
CTAAGAGGATGAAAGGAACTGAAAACACAAATATCCACAAAAAATATGTAAGTCCAAAGGTTAATATTTAATTTATTGCATTCATTACCTATACTTTTAATCCTGACTCCCCCCCCCATCTCTCTCTCTCTCTCTCTCTCTCTCTCTCTCTCTCTCTCTCTCTCTCTCTCTCTCTCTCTCTCTCTCTCTCTCTCTCTCTGCCATCTCTCTATTCATCCATTCCCTTCATATCTGACGCGCCGATCAAAAGACGGAAAGGCAGCGACGTTAAGAAATAGCAAAGCGACACAAACTTTTATCATCCTTTATCATCATCATCATTATCTTCCCGGCCTTCCAACCTTCTTCCTTTGACGCAACACGGGACGGGACGGGACGGGGAGAGGCGGGGTGGAGCGGGGTAGGGCGGGGTACACCCACACACACACATACACACACATACACACACCGCACCGCTGGCTAACCTATGTATTTTCCTTTTTCAGGCTGAGACGGTCCAACAGAAGCCTCGCCTGGATCTTTGATGAGCTTCGACCGACCGACCCATCCCTGGTACTGTCCCGTTCCTCGCGCGGCCAACATGAAAAATCCCGTGTAATTCTTCGGGCTGAATGACTCCTGGACCCCAACCCACAGGACCCCCCTCCCCCTGACCCGACCCGACCTGCCGATGTAGATGTGGCTCCTCCTCCTCCTCCTACTACTACTACTACTACTACTACTATAGGTATTGTTACATGCTGGTTAATCGACGGAATCATCAGATCATTGACAATAGCGTGGATGGACCGATGCCTATGCGCCTAAAGAGAGATATAGAGAGACAGACAGACGTATAGGGGAGAGAAACAGACAGTAAGACAGAGAGAGACAGATTGAAAGACGAAGATAGAGACAAAAAGGCAGAAAGACGGAGAACAGGAGAGAGAGAGATAGGAGAGAGAAACACATGGAGAGATAAAAAGACAGATAGGGGGAGATAGCGCAGTGATCCCGTTTCTTTGTCTGTCTCCGGAGCTCAACATGGAGGGAAAAAAAGACAGACAGATACAGAGAGACAGTGACAGAACGGGACAGCAGGACCGAGAGAGACAGGAATAGAGAGACAGAAAGAGATAGAAAAAGATACAGCAGGACAGACACACACAAAGGAAGAGCGAGAGAGACAGGAAAAGAGAAAGAAAGAAAGAGACAACAAGATAGACAAAGAGAGACATAGGAGACAGATGGATCAAGAAAGACAGGAAGAGAAAGAAAGAGACAGACAACGGGAGAGACAGAGACAGATAAGAGACAGGAAAAGAAAGAGAGACGGGAAAAGAAAGAGAGACAGGAAGAGAAAGAGAGACAGGAAGAGAAAGATAGACGGGAAGAGAAAGATAGACAGGAAGAGAAAGATAGACAGGAAGAGAAAGAGAGACAGTAAGAGAAAGACAGGAAAAGAAAGAGAGAGATAGAGAGAGAGAGCATTGATCCCTCCCACTGAACTCCACGGCTCAGAGGGAGAAAAAATGACCCGTGTCCAGCTGCTCCCCGGCCGGCCAGGAGCATAGATAACAAATGGTGTATTGAGTCGAGGCGGACGCTTCTCCCCGTGAGTTATTCCCCCCCCCCCCCCGAGGCAAGGACGGCCATTGGCTACTTACACATCCCCCCCTCCCACACACGTCCCCGTCTGAGCCCCCCGTCAAGGCTCCTGTATGTCTATTACTGTTTATTTTTAAGTTCATGGGTCAGGCTGCTCAGTTCATGGGGTCTGAGCCTAACAAATCGTGTCCCTGTGCGTTTCTCCTCCCGTCATTGGCTAGTCTGCTCAGTGTCATGCCTACTAAGTCTATCAAATTGCGTCCCTTCATAACTTTCTCTCTTGCAAGTTGCTCGGTTAGTGGTTCCTGGGTTTAACAAGCAGTGTCACTTTTCAATATTTTTCTCCTCAGTCCCAGGGTTAATCTGCTCAGTTCATGCTTTCTAAATCTAGCAAAATGAGTCTTGCTAACTCTTTTTATTTCAGGCTGTCTAGTTAATGCATTCTGAGCCCACCAAGCCGTGTAACGTTCTATATTTTTCTTTCAGTTCCAGGGTTAATCTGATCAGTTCATGCTTTCTAAATCTAGCAAAATGCGTCTCTTGTTTACTTTCTTTTTCAGGCTGCCTAGTTAATGCATTCTGAGTCCAACAAGCTGTGTAACGTTCTATCTTTTTCTTTCAGTTCACGGTTTAGTCTGCTCAGTTGATGCATTATAAGTTCATCAAAATTGCGTCCATTTCTATCCCATCTTTCTTTCTGGCTGCTCTTTAATGCCTTTTGAGTCTAACAAGTCGTGTCCCTTCCTATCTATTTCTTTCAGTTTTCCAATCTTTTTCTTACAGTGCATGTGTTAAACTGCTCACTCCATACATTCTGAGACTCATCTGGACACCTCTCCTCCCGAAATTGACCTCTCTTTCGGCCACCTCTTTTGATTATTTTTTTAGGAGCAGCGAGAAGCGGGCTTTTTTTTATATTATTGTTTCCTTTTTTTTTTGCCCTTTAGCTGTCTCCTTTGTTGTAAAAAAAAAAAAAAAATAGCTGCGTTACTTACATTCTATATCTCCTGGGTTCATAGGTCAAGCTGCTGAGTTCACGCGTTCTGAGCCAAATGAACTGTGTCCCTTCGTATAACATTCTTGTTCATTGATCAGGTTATTTCGTCCATTCTGAGGCCAAAAGGTTGTGTCCTTATATACTTTTTTTTCCAGTTCGTGGGTCATGCATTTTGATTCCGGTGCGTTGTGTCCATTTCCTGTTTATTCAACGGGTCGCGGGTAAAATTGCCGTTCATACATTCCCTGAAACTTTAATGTCCGGTGCACTTTTCACGACAGATTTCCACTTTTTTCCCACGTTTTACAGATGGACCGCCACCACGCACACAACACCGTCACACAGCTCCTCTCTACCCCCCTGTAAAGTTCAGACACACTCCCGATACCTCATTTCCAGGCTGCAATTTAAAGGTCTGAGGGTTGATTTAAAGGCCAAGGCTGAAGATACTCACAAGGGGAGCAACGTGATGTTAAGGTTATCAAGGCCCGGGGAGTGAGTGCCTTGTGAGAGTACGGTATGTTTAATAACTACACTAACCTTCTAATTACACTAACCCACTTCTATCCAGCTTAAAACACTCCCTAATATCGATCTCTGAGTCTTCCCTGCTTCTCTATTACATCGATAAGTCCCGGGGAGTGAGTGCGTTGTGAGAGTTAGGTTTGTTCACCTCTAACTGCACTGACCCTCTAATTACACTAACCCACTCCTATCCAGCTTAAACACTCTCTAATATCGATCTCCGAGTCTTCCCTGCTTTTCTATTACATCGATAAGTCCCGGGGAGTGAGTGCGTTGTGAGTTAGGTTTGTTCAACTCTAACTACACTGACCCTCTAATTACACTAACCCACTCCTCTCTAGCTTAAAACAGTCCCTAATATCGATCTCTGAGTCTTCCCTGCTTCTCTATTACATCGATAAGTCCCGGGGAGTGAGTGCCTTGTGAAAATTAGGTCTGTTCAACTCTAACTGCACTGACCCTCAAATTACACTAACCCACTTCTGTCCAGCTTAAAACACTCCCTAATATCGATCTCTGAGTCTTCCCTGCTTCTCTATTACATCGATAAGTCCCGGGGAGTGAGTGCCTTGTGAAAATTAGGTCTGTTCAACTCTAACTGCACTGACCCTCTAATTACACTAACCCACTCCTATCCAGCTTAAACACTCTCTAATATCGATCTCTGAGTCTTCCCTGCTTCTCTATGTCATCGATAAGTCCCTCTTTCCCTGCCTCTCTTCTTTCCTTCCTCCCATCTTCCCTCATTCCATGCTCACATAGAAGACAAAGAAGACGAGGAACAAAGAAAGTAAAAGAAAAAAAGGAGGAGGAAGAAAAAGGAAGAAAAAAAAAGAGACCAAAGTTGTGATAATAAAGTTAATGATGCTAATAACAAACTTTACCATACATTAATACGTACACAAACCACAACACTACAACCCAAAAACATATAACGAACAAAAAACGCAAAACTGACCTCAAGAGAACTTACAACTCAATTCATTTCATATCACCCAGAAAAGAAAGATTACGTGAACCAACTTTTTTATTTCGTATCAAAACCTAAAAGGAAGATTCGCAGGTGGGAGGAGAGAGCGAGGACGCCGGGGATAGCGTGGAGGAGAGGAGGCGCTGGAGGAGGGGTGGGAGAGGCGCGTCGGCCGAAAAGGAGATTAACCGGGATTTCACGAGTGTTTTTTCACGTTCATGGTACAGAAGAAGGGTCAAACTGCCACCCGGGTCATTAATGTACTCCTGGAAATGCCCAAAACGCGTACGAAAGCCTTGTCAAATATGTTTACTTGGGCGTCGAAGTGTTTGATAATATGACCCAAAGTTTAAATCAGTAATTGCTATCGTGTTATGTCTTAATAATAGTCCAGGGCGTCTTTCTTACTCTCGTTACTATTGTTCCTCCTCCTCCCTCCCTCACCCTTGCTCTTTTCGCATACTTATTCAATACACAGTCGCATACATAGTTCTCCGTCACTCATGCCCATCCCTCTCTCATTTCCTCTCTCCCTCTCTCCCTCCCTCACTTCCCGTTCATAAGTCCAGCACTCTCCAAGGTCCAGGTCCGTCCCTCTCATTCTCCCTTCGCCTTTATGAGTCCAGCACAGTCCATGGTCCAGTCCTTTACGTTCATATTACTAAGGTCCATATTATTTCCACATCCTTAAGGTCCATATTACTTTCCATATCCTTTAGGTCCATATTACTTGCGTCCATATTCCTAAACATATCGGTCTCCAATTACGACTATATCCTAAGGCCATAGAGAAGACCGATCGGGTGTTAATGAGTGTTTTTTCCATTGAAGATGCAGAAGCCGTGGTATGCTATCACTGTCATCACAAAACGGTCTATGGAAATCCCAGCAACCTTCACGAGAGGCTTCTCAAACAGGGGAACTGAGGGGCTGATATGTTTATAAATATGGGAGTTAGTCTCTCGCTCCCTCTCCCTCCCTTTGCGTTCTCAAGTCCAATACAGTCCACGGCCCAGGTTCTCCGTCCCAAGGTATCGCCGGTGACTTTACAACCTCGAAGTCATCTTATTGGCATTCAGAGGTTCTTGGCTGACCTTACGCAGAAGCCCTAGTGAAGCCTGGTCGACACGCACACGCACACACACACACACACACACACACACACACACACACACACCTTCATAGCCACCGCAGCCTCCCTGAATAATCAATCCTGGCCGAGCATATAGACGGGAAATCAAAGAAACGGAAACAGAGCTGAATGTCAGAGAGAGGCCGCCACAACCACCCTCACCGCCCTCACCACCATCGCTACCACCACTCCCCTCAGCCACCACCATCACCACCACCAATATCTTTTCTCTCTTACAGTTCGACGATCACTATTACCTTACCTATCGCCATTATCATCACCGCTATAACGATTAACAGGTTATCTCTATTCCTTCCCTGTTTGGGTGACTCGAGGCGGCAAAGAGAAGACGCTCCGATGACTAACACCTGAAAAAGAGGAGAGACAGTTCGTGAGAGGTAACACTTGATACTTAGACGAAGAGGAATGGAATACAAAACGAAACAAAAACTCAGGTAACGTGGGTGAGATGCTGAAGAGAAAGGTAATACAAAAAAATAATATAACATAGAGAAATAGCACTTACACAAAAAACATAGAGAACTTAGATAAAAACATGGAGAAATAACACTTAGACGAAGAGGAATGGAAAACAAAACGAAAGAAGGACTCAGGTAGCGTGCGTGGGATGCTGAAGAGAAAGGTAAAACAAAACAAAAAATAAATAAAACATAGAGAAATAACAACAACAACAAAAAAAAAAATAGAAATCTTAGACGGAAACAGAGAAATAACACATGGACGAGGAGAAATGGAATACAAAAACAAAATATGGAGGTAGCGTGGGTGGGATGCAGAAGAGAAAGGTAAAATAAAAAAATAAACAGAGAAATCCAGGAAACACATAAGAAACAGTACTGAACAGAGAATTAAAGCGTTAGCGACGATACATTAGACTAAAGCAGCGATAAATGAAATAATAAGACGTAGATAAGAAAAGAACGCTGAACATAGAAATAAATAGTGAGATAAAACATTAGATTCAAACAGAGAAAGATGAAAATTAGACATAAGAAACGATGATGAACAGAGTAAAATATATCGGAAGTGGTGATACATGACCTGAAATATATCGGAGGTGGTGATACATGACCTGAAATATATCGGAAGTGGTGATACATGACCTGAAATATATCGGAGGTGGTGATACATGACCTGAAATATATCGGAAGTGGTGATACATGACCTGAAATATATCGGAGGTGGTGATACATGACCTGAAATATATCGGAAGTGGTGATACATGACCTAAAATATATCGGAAGTGGTAATACATGACCTGAAATATATCGGAAGTGGTAATACATGACCTAAAATATATCGGAAGTGGTGATACATGACCTGAAATATATCGGAAGGGGTGATACATGACCTGAAATATATCGGAGGTGGTGATACATAACCTGAAATATATCGGAAGTGGTGATACATGACCTGAAATATATCGGAGGTGGTGATATATGACCTGAAATATATCGGAAGTGGTGATACATGACCTGAAATATATCGGAAGTGATAATACATGACCTGAAATATATCGGAAGTGATAATACATGACCTGAAATATATCGGAATGGTAATACATGACCTGAAATATATCGGAGGTGGTGATACATGACCTGAAATATATCGAAAGTGGTGATACATAACCTGAAATATATCGGAAGTGGTGATACATGACCTGAAATATATCGGAGGTGGTGATACATGACCTGAAATATATCGAAAGTGGTGATACATAACCTGAAATATATCGAAAGTGGTGATACATGACCTGAAATATATCGGAGGTGGTGATACATGACCTGAAATATATCGAAAGTGGTGATACATAACCTGAAATATATCGGAAGTGGTGATACATGACCTGAAATATATCGGAAGTGATAATACATGACCTGAAATATATCGGAATGGTAATACATGACCTGAAATATATCGGAAGTGGTAATACATGACCTGAAATATATCGGAAGTGGTAATACATGACCTAAAATATATCGGAAGTGTTAATACATGACCTGAAATATATCGGAGGTGGTGATACATGACCTGAAATATATCGGAAGTGGTGATACATGACCTGAAATATATCGGAGGTGGTGATACATGACCTGAAATATATCGAAAGGGGTGATACATGACCTGAATTATATCGGAGGTGGTGATACATGACCTAAAATATATCGGAGGTGGTGATACATGACCTAAAATATATCGGAGGTGGTAATACATGACCTAAAATATATCGGAAGTGGTGATACATGACCTAAAATATATCGGAGGTGGTGATACATGACCTGAAATATATCGGAAGTGGTGATACATGACCTAAAATATATCGGAGGTGATGATACATAACCTGAAATATATCGGAGGTGGTGATACATGACCTAAAATATATCGGAAGTGGTAATACATGACCTAAAATATATCGGAAGTGTTAATACATGACCTAAAATATATCGGAGGTGGTGATACATGACCTGAAATATATCGGAAGTGTTAATACATGACCTAAAATATATCGGAAGTGGTAATACATGACCTGAAATATATCGGAAGTGGTGATACATGACCTGAAATATATCGGAAGTGGTAATACATGACCTGAAATATATCGGAAGTGGTAATACATGACCTGAAATATATCGGAAGTGGTAATACATGACCTGAAATATATCGGAAGTGGTAATACATGACCTGAAATATATCGGAAGTGGTAATACATGACCTGAAATATATCGGAAGTGGTGATACATGACCTGAAATATATCGGAAGTGGTGATACATGACCTGAAGTATATCGGAAGTGGTGATACATGACCTGAAATATATCGGAAGTGGTGACACATGACCTGAAATACATCGGAAGTGGTGATACATGACCTGAAATATATCGGAAGTGGTGATACATGACCTGAAATATATCGGAAGTGGTGATACATGACCTGAAATATATCGGAAGTGGTGATACATGACCTGAAATATATCGGAAGTGGTGATACATGACCTGAAATATATCGGAAGTGGTGATACATGACCTGAAATATATCGGAAGTGGTGATACATGACCTGAAATATATCGGAAGTGGTGATACATGACCTGAAATATATCGGAAGTGGTAATACATGAAAAAAATAAGACGAACGGAGATATAAAAAAAATAAGGATATGGGCAGATAAATAAATAGAGATACAATAATAAAAGAAAGATAAGAAACGATGCTAAACAAAAAAAATCGTGTGATGATGCGTGATAATAATTTAATTTGAACAGAGACGAATGAAAATAAATGAGAAACGATGATGAACAGAGAAAAAAAAATCGTAAGGGATACATTAGACTAGACTGAGGCAGCAATAAATATTTGACATTGATGAATAAAGATGAAGAGAAAAAAAAATTGTGAGTGATGGATGATACGCCAGAATGATAAATAGGAATAGGAAGAAAATAATACATAGATAAGAAAGGATGACCATAAATTAATACATAAAGAAAGGATGACCAAAAATAATACATATATAAGAGAGAAGGACCAAAAATAATACATAGATAAGAAAGGAGGATCAAAAATAATACATAGATAAGAAAGGAGGACCAAAAATAATACATAGATAAGAAAGGATGACCAAAAAATAATACATAGATAAAAAAGGAGAACCAAAAATAATACAAAAATAAGAAAGGATGAAAAAAAATAATACATAGATAAGAAAGGAGGACCAAAAATAATACATAGATAAGGAAGGTGGACCAAAAATAATACATAGATAAGGAAGGTGGACCAAAAATAATACATAGATAAGAAAGGATGACCAAAAATAATACATAGATAAGAAAGGATGACCAAAAATAATACATAGATAAGAAAGGAGGACCAAAAATAATACATAGATAAGGAAGGTGGACCAAAAATAATACATAGATAAGAAAGGATGACCAAAATTAATACATAGATAAGTAAGGATGACCAAAAAAAAAAATTGAGTGATAATACATAAAAAAATAAAGAGAAATAGAAAGAAAATGATACATAGAAGAGAAAAGATGATAAGGAAAACAAAACAAAACAAAACACAAATCTTAGGCGAGAATACATGAGCTTCAAGCGGAGAGAAGTATAAAAAAAAACCCATATATAACAACGAACGCTGATTAAGTTATCGAAATTAATGAACGCGAGCATTATTTAGGTGCTTTTAAAATTATAATTAATATACTATGCATATCCACTAAATTACTTGGGCGGGCGTAGGAATTAAAGATGAAAGACTGAAGCAGAAACGGATAATAAAAAAAAAAACTTGAGGTAACAATGAATGCCGGTTTGGTTGTTGATATTAATGAACGCTGCCATTATTCAAGTGCTTTAAGACTGTATAAATATATGGCCATTAATGAACTGTGTGGCGTAGTTGGCAGGTAAAAACATAAGCATGACCAAAGGCGTATAAAAAAGCGTAGTAACAATGAATGGTGAGGTAGTTATCAAAATTAATGAATGGCGGGATTATTTAGGCGTTTTAAGTTTATATGCATCGCTAAATTAATCACCTGGGCAGCGTAGATAATAAATAAAATACGTAGTTGGAAAGATGGATGAAACTTCAGGTAATAATGCAAGCTAGTGTGGAGATCGAACAAGTGAATGCCAATTTTATTTCTATGTTTTGTGGTTATACGCATCAATAAGTTAATCACCTGGGCGGCGTAGATGATTAATAAAAGACTTCAGCAGAAAGGTGGATGAAAAAATGAGAGAGGGAGAGAGGAGTGCATATCAACTTTAATTATGTGTTTTATGACTACATGCATAACTAAATTAATGGGTAAATAATAAATAAAAGCAGAAAATTGCCTAAAAATGGAGTTAACAGTGACCGCTAATTTGGTTTTCGGAATCAGCGAATGTCGACTTAATTTAGATGTCTTAAAATTGTATGACTCGCTTAGGAGGCGTAAGGAATAAAAATGTGGGGCAAATATTTATGATAAAACAATGAATGACGATTTGGTTATAGATATTACGTCGAAGTTTTTGCGTTTTATTGCGTCGATGTTATTGCGTCGAAGTTACTGCGTCGAAGTTACTGCGTCGAAGTTATTGCGTCGAAGTTATTGCGTCGAAGTTATTGCGTCAAAGTTACTGCGTCGAAGTTACTGCGTCGAAGTTACTGCGTCGAAGTTATTGCGTCGAAGTTATTGCGTCGAAGTTATTGCGTCGAAGTTATTGCGTCAAAGTTACTGCGTCAAAGTTACTGCGTCGAAGTTATAGCGTCGAAGTTACTGCGTCGAAGTTATTGCGTCGAAGTTATTGCGTCGAAGTTATTGCGTCGAAGTTATTGCGTCGAAGTTATTGCGTCGAAGTTATTGCGTCGAAGTTACTGCGTCGAAGTTATTGCGTCGAAGTTACTGCGTCGAAGTTATTGCGTCGAAGTTACTGCGTCGAAGTTGCTGCGTCGAAGTTATTGCGTCGAAGTTACTGCGTCGAAGTTGCTGCGTCGAAGTTATTGCGTCGAAGTTACTGCGTCGAAGTTATTGCGTCGAAGTTATTGCGTCGAAGTTATTGCGTCGAAGTTATTGCGTCGAAGTTACTGCGTCGAAGTTATTGCGTCGAAGTTACTGCGTCGAAGTTATTGCGTCGAAGTTATTGCGTCTGCGTCGAAGTTATTGCGTCGAAGTTAGTGCGTCGAAGTTACTGCGTCGAAGTTATTGCGTCGAAGTTACTGCGTCGAAGTTACTGCGTCGAAGTTATTGCGTCGAAGTTACTGCGTCGAAGTTATTGCGTCGAAGTTACTGCGTCGAAGTTATTGCGTCGAAGTTATTGCGTCGAAGTTACTGCGTCGAAGTTATTGCGTCGAAGTTATTGCGTCGAAGTTATTGCGTCGAAGTTACTGCGTCGAAGTTATTGCGTCGAAGTTATTGCGTCGAAGTTACTGCGTCGAAGTTATTGCGTCGAAGTTACTGCGTCGAAGTTACTGCGTCGAAGTTACTGCGTCGAAGTTATTGCGTCGAAGTTATTGCGTCGAAGTTATTGCGTCGAAGTTACTGCGTCGAAGTTATTGCGTCGAGGTTATTGCATCGAAGTTATTGCGTCGAAGTTACTGCGTCGAAGTTATTGCGTCGAAGTTACTGCGTCGAAGTTATTGCGTCGAAGTTATTGCGTCGAAGTTACTGCGTCGAAGTTATTGCGTCGAAGTTATTGCGTCGAAGTTATTGCGTCGAAGTTATTGCGTCGAAGTTATTGCGTCGAAGTTATTGCGTCGAAGTTACTGCGTCGAAGTTACTGCGTCGAAGTTATTGCGTCGAAGTTATTGCGTCGAAGTTACTGCGTCGAATTATTGCGTCGAAGTTACTGCGTCGAAGTTATTGCGTCGAAGTTATTGCGTCGAAGTTATTGCGTCGAAGTTATTGCGTCGAAGTTATTGCGTCGAAGTTATTGCGTCGAAGTTATACGTCTAAATGTAGAGTGTGTGACGAAGGACTATTGACACGGAGGGAGTGAGGGACTGGGGGCTGAATGTGGTGTCTGGCTCGGTGCTGGAAGGGAATGGTACTTAACATGCCATAGCTGTGCTCATGCCACTGTACGGCTATGTTGATGACTAAGATCAATTTGGTCAGTCAACATTAACGCACTCTCTGGACACTAATTACTCCACTAATTACTCCAGGGGTATCAGGACACCTCTTCTCCCGAAACTGACCTATCTTTCGGCCACTCCTTTAACTCTTTATAGGAGCAGTGAGTAGCGGGATTTTTTTTTCACATCTGTTACCTTTTTTTATGCCCTTAAACTGACTCCTCTGCTGTATGAAAAAAAAAAAAAAAAACCCTCAAACTATTTACCGTGTCATTGCTGTGTTAATGATTTACTAACACGTCTATGCTCATGACTTACTATAAGATTAATTCAGAGTTTAAACACCATTAACACAAGTTCTGGGCATTGATTACTTAGCTTCAACAATTTATCGTGACACCGTCGTGTTAATGAATTGCTAACGCGGCCGTGCTCATTACTTATTGAAATTAATTCGAAGTTTAAGCAAGGTCAACGCAGTAAAGTTCATGTTCCGGTTACCCAATTCCTACATTCTCAAATTCCTTCACGACGTGTCTAGCTGGGATATCAGTAATTTTTTTTTGTCATATTAATTGACAAAAATACACAGTCTTCTTTAACAATAAAATTTACCTAAAGCTAACAAAATATATCGATTCCTTTACAAAATATTTAGCTGGAGTATCCCTCGTTAAGTCATTCAAACTGACAGCAAGCAACATATTCATCTCATCTCCGACACATTAGCCTTTGACTCTGTGCTGGGTAAGAACACAATACGCCGGAACACAAACAACAAGAACAAAAATAGATTTCAAGCAAACAACTTCCTCATAACCATAACACAATTCATTCACCTGAGTTCCCTTGTCCATCCAGTACTTTCAAAACAACAGCAACAATACCATTCACTCGCTCGCTCTAATGCATGTTTACAGCGACGACGATTTCAGGAGCTCGGAAAGACTCCAAACTACTACCCTTAACAAGATGGGCAACAATAAACAATGACAGCTGCGCCAGATCAAACCAACTCACTCTCAAGCCACTCTCCGCTGCCACTCCACCGCCATTCTGCCTTTAAGTATTAGCGAACGAAGATGGTCATACGATATTCATTCCCAGGTTCGTCTTTCGGTGATTCTCGGAGTGTGTGAGAGGTTGAGCTTGAGTGGTGAGTAACGTCTCAGGAATCGGGGGAATATCAGGTTACCCAAGACTGATTATATATTATGAGGGATGTTGATGGTGTGTGTGTGTGTGTGTGTGTGTGTGTGTGATTAAGCACACGGCAACAATCATCATACTCCACTCATCTCTGCCCATATTTTTTCCGCGAGTTATTTCCTTTCAGAAGAAGCGATCAAACTTGCAGGTGACTCGTGCAGCATGGACGATATATAAGTTACATTGATCAAATAGTAAGCACCTTCCCCTGTACCTGCGCGGGCACGAGCTGGGACCCTTGGAGTATCGCAAAATAATGGAGACAAAATTTATGTTCGCCGCGGCATGATTCATACGACTGGCAGCGAGCGACGAGACTTTTCCAGCATGAGAGATCGTACAGGAGTCAGCTGAATTATATAGAAGTGTCTCATGACATCTTAATTAACATCAATTTTCCAAGCCACATACGGACCGGCCTGCGCGGAGCCTGGCGGGGGGCGACTCTGGCACTTACCGCTCATTACGATAAGGCTCAGAGTGGCGGGCGAGGGACGCAGAAGCTCGGGATATATTTTCAGAAATGCAATAAGAATGAGGGACGTGTGTTGGCGACGGTGAACACGGCACATTATTATATTCCACGGCCCGCTCTTGCTCGGACTGCGGACCTTCGTTTATTTAATTTAGTTTTTTTTACCAAGTGCCGATTCTGGGCGACGTAATATTGGTGAAAAATGGAGGGCGAGGCGTAAAACAAGTGCGCGACGAGACGAGACGTGAAGAGCGCCGACGGAAAATGGGAAACGGGAAACGGAAAATGGAAAACGGGACGCGGAAAATGGAAAACGGGAAACGGAAAATGGAAAACGGGACACGGAAAATGGAAAACGGGAAACGGAAAATGGAAAACGGGAAACGGAAAATGGAAAACGGGAAACGGAAAATGGAAAACGGGACACGGAAAATGGGAAACGGGAAACGGAAAATAGAAAACGGGAAACGGAAAATGGAAAACGGGAAACGGAAAATGGAAAACGGGAAACGGGGAAGTTAGTGAGGTGACGAAGAGCAAGAAGCTCCTCCTCCTCCTCCCTCAAGTGAATTCAGGCTCATACTAAACAACTTTTCTTCCTCCTGCGGCGACGTAGATTCTATATGGCTAAGAAAACACAACACACTCTCTATATGGCTAAGAAAGAGAGATTTATTACTAGATTGCATTCTGAAACAAAAATTCCTGTAAACAAACACTCAGTTACTAAAGAAATTCCAGTACACGGAAGATAATTGCTCAAGAAATGCTCGTTTGCAGACAATAAATAACTGAGAAAATGCCAACACACTGTCACTGAAATACCGAAGAAGGAACATTTATGACTTGGTTGCATGAGGGTACGGACGGTTTGCTCTACTCCATCAAGGAAGGGAAGGAAAGCGACGGAGCAAAAAAGGTGAGACGCAGGTATGGAAAAAGCAGGTAAGGAGGGTAATAGACGCTTCATAAAAACACTTTCACTTTCTGCATCTTCTGCCTTCACGGGTGTGGGTGTGGGCGGGGGGAGGGAAGGGAAAAAAAAAGAAAAAAAGATGTATTAAGAAGAAGAAGAAAATGAAGATGAAGATGATGAAGATGAAGAAAAATAAAAATAAAAATAAGAATAAAAATAAAAAGAAGAAGAGGGTAAGGAAGAGAGGAAGGGAGGGGAAGGGACGAACACGCTGCAAGACGGTGAGTGAAGTAGATAAAGTTGAGAGCTGCGCGTGACCTCGGTGCTCATCTTCGTCGCAATAGCCCTAGACCCAATGGTGAGTAAGGGTTGTATTTTAAAACATTTCGTCACCAAAGTTCACCTATTTGACAAGGCTTTCCTATGAGTCTGAGTTTCCAGAAGTAGTTTTATGACCCTGGTGGTAGTCTGACCCTTCTTCTGTACCGTGAACCTAAAGAACCACTCATTATATCCCGATTGACCCCATCTTTGACCTTTAGAAATACTTGATGTGAGAAGTGAAAGTTTCTTATAATAACAACCTAAGAATCCTCGAGTAAAGTGGAAGGTAAAGAAAAGGAGACAAGAAACTGTTCACTGTACGACTCGGGAATGTGTTTGTGATTGTTGGAAAAAAAAATAAAAGAACAGAAATACTGACTTTAGTTTATGATGTCCAGAATTATATATGAGTTTAGGTAATTGCATTTTGATGATGGCACGGCTGGAGATTATTATTATTATTATTATTATTATTATTATCATTATTATTATTATTATTATTATTATAAGTATCATTATTGGTAGTAGTAGTAGTAGAAGTAGTAGTAGGTCAACGACTAATTTAAGAAAAGGAAAAAAAAAGAAAAAAAAAAGATATTAAGAAAAGGCCAAGAAGAAGAAGAAGAAGAAGAAGAAGAAGAAAAAAGAAAAAAAAAGAAAACGAAAAAGAAGAAAAAGAAAAAAGAAGAAGAAGAAGAAGAAGAAAGAAGAAGAAGAAGAAGAAAACGACGACGACTAAGAAAAAGAAGAAGAAGAAAAGTAGAAAAAAAGTAGCATTAGCATTAACAGTAGTAGTAGTAGTAGTAGTAGTAGTAGTAGTAGTAGCAGCAGCACCTCCTGACATAGATAAACTTAACGGACGCGAGGGGGAGAATATTATGACGCGTTCGTGTCGTGTTGACGTGCCAAGAGAGAGAGAAAAAAAAAACACGTAGAAAAAAAAAACACTCATTCTCAGCACACAACATTCCCCACATGCAAACCCTTCACACACACACACACACACACACACACACACACACACACACACACACACACTCGTCCCCTTCACACCACACATCACATCCATCTACATCTCTTTCCTATCGTCCCCATCATCATCATCATCATCATCATCATCATTAACCTTCATTTATCAACCTCTTTCCCTTTGGCCAATCACGTGTCGGTATTCTCTTCCCATCATCATCCTTTAATAACTTCCTTTTTTTATTCCTATTTAACCTATTTACCCATTAACCTCCTTCCCTTATCTCATGACTTGCACGCCGCTTGTTCCTTCACCATCTTCTTTTCTTTCTCTTCGCTGTCGTCTTCTCTTCTGCTTCCCTTTTACATGTTTTGAGTCTTTTTTTTTCTTCTCTTCCTTTTCTGTTGTTGTTTTCTTTTCATTTCGCTCTTCCTTTATTAAGTTTCTTGCTTCAATGTTCTTTTTTGCTGTCTTTATCTTACTCCTCTTTCTCTTACTCTTCTTCTTCTTCTTCTTCTTCTCCTCTTCCTCTTCCTCCTCCTCGTTCTCCTTTTGCTCGTCTCGTTCTCTCCTTCTCCTCCTCCTCCTCTTTATCATGCTTTCCATTCCTCCTTTTCTCCTTCCTCGACGTCTATTTTTCTACGTGCCAGCCTATAGCGCCGATAGGCTTTCTTGAGGGGCCTGGATGGAAGTCGGCCCCAACCCATCATGGCGCAGGCAAATGTTTTTTATAGTGGCGCCATCTTTTCTTGGCTCATGCTGCCCCCCGGAGCTCGTTCTTGATTCACTTGGACGGTTTCCTCTAGAGTCCGGGTTGATGGGTGGTCTTCAGGACAGCACTCGGCGGTGACTGAAAAATCCCAGGCGGTAGCGGCGGATTCGAACCCGCGTCGTCCATCACACGGTAAATGCAGGGCCCGCACGCTAACCACTCAGCCAACGCCTACCCATATTTATCACAATGCTTCACCTCCCTCCCTCCCTTACCCTCCCACCCACCCACCCACTCCTCCTCTTCTTCGTGTACTATTTTCTTCCTCTCCTTCGTCAACGTCCTTTCTCTCTCTTTATCATACTTCCTCACCCTTCTTCCACAACCACCACTACCACCACTATCTCCTCCTCCTCCTCCTCCTCCTCCTCCTCCTCCTCCTCCTCCTCCTCCTCCTCTTCGAACTCCCAACAGCTGCTTGTGGCCTCGTCCTGAAGACACAGCGCTGTCTCTGGTTCGCTAATGAGGGGGTATTACCGTTATTTATTGTTATTTATAGAGGCTCGGGGGTGTATAGTGCTTCCCCCACACGCACACACACACACACACACACACACACACACACACACTAGCGGCTCCTTCTCTTATGTCTTATTCATCCTTAAGTCGTCATTATCATGCCGACTGGTGCTGCTGACGGTATGTTCCTGACGTCATATTTAAGGCAGTCATCGTCCTCCTCCTCCTCCTCTTTCGCTTCCTCCTTCTTCTCTTTTCTTTCTTCTTTTTCTATTTTTTTCTTTTTCGTTTTCTTTCTCTTTCTCTTTTCCTGTCTTTCCCCTTCCTCTCTTTGTTTTCCTATTTCTTTCTCTTTTTCTTTCGCTTCCTCCTTCTCTTCCTCTTTTTATTCTTTCCTTTTCCCGTTATCTTTCTAATTCTCTTTATCATCTTCATTTTATTCCTGTTTCTCTTTTTTTTCCTCTCGCTTTTCTTCTTTTTCTTCTTCTTCTCCTCTTTCTCTTTCTCTTTCTATTCCTATTCCTCCTCCTCCTCCTCTTCCTCCTCCTCCTCTTCCTCCTCCTCCTCCAGCCGTTTCATAAGCGTTTGCCGTCACTCTAGTTTTTGTTCTTTTTTGTTTATATTTTATTTTCATTTTTTTAGTGATTGTTTGTTGATATTTTCTTATTTGTTCTTCTTTCAATTCTTTTTTCCTTCGTATTTTTATCTCCTTGTTTCCTTTGTTTTCGTCTTTGCTCTCGTGTTTGTCTTTATTTTAATTTTGCTATTCTTCTCTTCGTATTCTTTCCATTAATTTTACCGTGTCTTCTTCTTGCTAAGGTCGTTTTTTTATCGTTCTTACTTCCTTTTGATCTTTTATTCTCGTTCATTTCACGTTCTTTTCCTCCTCCTCGTTATCCGCCGTTTCTGACTTTCTTTTCTTTTTTCTTGTATTCCCTGTTAATCGTTTTCTATTCTCTCCTTGTTCTTATCTTTTTCCTTTCTTTTTTTCATCGTTTTTGTATTCTCGTTCATTTCACGTTCCTTTTCCTCCTCCTCGTTATCCGCCGTTTCTGACTTTCTTCTCTTCTTTCTTGTATTTTCTGTTTATCGTTTTCTATTCTCTCTTTTGTTGTTATCTTTTTCCTTTCTTTTTTCATCGTTTCATCTTTTATTCTCGTTCATTTCACGTTCCTTTTCCTCCTCCTCGTTATCCGCCGTTTCTGACTTTCTTTTCTTTTTTCTTGTATTTCCTCTTTATCGTTTTCTATTCTCCTTGTTATCTTTTCTTTTCTTTATTCATCGTTTTTGTGTTCTGCTTTGCGTCTTAAGTGTCACCTTATTCTCCTATTCACTATTTGCTTCTTTCTCCTTTCTCATCTTTGTCCTTCGTGTCATCTTGTCATTTATTTAACTGTCCGTCTTTTTTTTTGCCTTTACGGACATTGTTATCATCTTCACTCTCTTCCCTGTCAACGTCCTCCTCCTCGTCCTCCTCGTCCGCTATCACATTCCTACCTCCATTTCTTTTTATATAGGTATGCGTTGCTCTCTCCACTACATTCATCATCATTTTGTCTTCATTATCATTCCACCTTCTTCTTCTAGCTCCTCCTCCTACTCTTCCATTCTGTTCTTCGTCTTCTTGTTCCTTCTTTTTCTTTTCCTCTACATCGTTCTCCTTCTCTTCCATCTTCTATTCCTCCTCTATTTAATCTGTTTATCCTCTATTTCTCTATTTCCTCTGTTTCTCCTCTACTTCTCTATTTCCTCTATTTCTTCTCTATTTCTCTATTTCCTCCTCTATTTCCTCTATTTTTCCTCTATTTCTCTATTTCCTCCATTTCTCTATTTCCTCTATTCATCCTCTATTTCCTCTATTTCTTCTCTATTTCTCTATTTCCTCTATTTTTCCTCTATTTCTCTATTTCCTCCATTTCTCTATTTCCTCTATTCATCCTCTATTTCCTCTATTTCTTCTCTATTTCTCTATTTCCTCCTCTATTTCCTCTATTTTTCCTCTATTTCTCTATTTCCTACATTTCTCTATTTCCTCTATTCATCCTCTGTTTCCTCTGTTTCTCCTTTATTTCTCTATTCCCTCTATTTCTCCTCTATTTCTTTTCCTCCTGTCCGACTATTATATCTGCTAATTGTAATGTAGTAACTATTACTACTACTACTACCACTACTACTACTACTAATACTAATACTACTAATACTATTACTACCACCACCTCTACCACTACTATTACAGCCATTTCGCCCTAACTATCAAATTAAAATCATCCGACCTTTTCTGTTCAGCAATACACACATATACAAAACAACAAAACGCCCCCACAAAAAGCAAATAAAAAAGCCCACAACAACTAATCCAATCTATAACACCATTTCGACTTTCACTGAAGAGTTTCGAAATCCATTAAACGAGATCGACGCGCTCCAAAAAACAAAAAACAAAAAAAAAAATGACAAAAAATATGATATGGATCGGTTGGTGGCGGCGGCTGGGAGGTCTTGTAGCGCGTTCCGGAAAAAAAGAGTTTTGTCCGTACCAGAACCGATAGCCAGCCATGCATAGTGGAGAGCCTGATGACAAGGCGCCGATACGAGAGGAACAATTGTGGACCGGTTTTTTTTTATTAGTCTCTGCTGATCTTTCGGAGGTTTTCCATAATGCACGCACCTCAACTTGTGCTCTTGAAGCTTTCGATATAAAAATGTAGTCTATCTTTCTATCTATCAATCTATTTATCTGTCTATCTATCTATCTACCTTGCAAACTCTCTCTATGGGTCGTATTACAAGTCCAATACGAGAAGTTCCCTGAAGCTTTCGATATAAAAATGTACTCTCTATCTTTTTATCTATCAACCTATTTATCTGTCTATCTACCTATCTACCAAACTATGTCTGTGGGTCGTTTTACAAGTCCATTACGAGAAGTTCCCTGAAGCTTTCGATATAAAAATGTACTCTCTATCACTGTCTATCTACTTGCCTCTATCCATCTATCTATCTATCTATCTACCAAACTCTCTCTATGGGTCGTATTACAAGTCCAATACGAGAAGTTTCCTGAAGCTTTCGATATAAAAATGTATTCTATCTTTGTCTATCTTCTTGCCTCGATCTACCTATCTATCTATCTATCTACCAAACTCTCTCTATGGGCCGTTTTACAAGTCCAATCCGGGAAGGTTCGGGTCACTATAGAGTTATTCATCCCGAGCTCTGTAGGAACCCGACACTACTTGGATTGGACTATTAGTACGGCCCCTAAACTGACCTATGGGGCGGCCTTTCGTAAACTCTGATATTTGTTTGTCCTAAGTTATATGCCAAAGCTTCCGGTGAAATTATGATTATTACTTCAGACAGGAAAAAGGGAAATTCTTCTCAGCAATGTCTTGGTACGCTTAACAGTTTGAGGGACAGACTTTCGTACACTTTCGATATCGTTCACAGTGTATTAAGTTTACGTGAAAGCTTTAGAATGAATTATGATTAGTACTTGAGACAAAAAAAAATGTACCCTCGTCTGAGTAATGTTTTTGGTAAATATACTATTTTAGGGAACTGAATTTTCGTAGACTTTTGATGTTGTTTACAAAGTTTAATATTCACATTTTAAACTAAGGATAAAAAATATACAAAGAACGTGTATATATTCTGTTTTGATTTCCCGTAAAGGTAGTGGGAATATAGAAAGCAACATTTTCGTATATATATATTTTGGAGAACGGGACTTCGTATATCATTGTTAGTTTACAAAGCCTAAAGTTTACCTCAGGACTTTGAATGGAAATATAACAGGCAAGTAATTGATTTAGTAGTGGTTTCCAGAAGAGGCAGCGCCATTATAGATTGCCAGCACCGGAATGAAACCAGTGGGTTGGCGCCGTTGTTCGCCTCTCCACCCGAAGGTCTAAAGGGAGGGAGGGTATTAGGGTGAGTTGTCTCCTATATAGACCGTAATATTTTGTCGCACATAATAGAGTCAAGAACAGACTCTCGTAAACTTTTGATAGTGTTTACAAAGCCTTAAGTTTATTTCAAAGCTGTGGATAGACAAATATAACAAACACGTAATTGATTTAGTAATGATGTTCTGCCGAGAGTGTGTGTAGCAATACAGGAGGTTAGGTTTTGGTGCGTGCAGTATTTCGTATTTCAAAGCTTTGGATAGACAAATATAACACACGCGTAATTAATTTAGTAAAGACTTCTTGCCGAGAGAGCAGGTATAACGCAGGCAAAGTTTGGTGCATGTACTATTTTGAGGAGTGACCTTTATCGAACTTTTCGTATAGTGTTGACGGAGCTTCAAGTTGTCGGGAACGCGTCGGGTGTACTACAGCAAGCACTTAATTAATGAAGCAATGTTGTTTCTCTCGTGTACCCGCAACGGAAGGAGCTACAAATTTTTACGCGACTTAAAATTTCTATTCCTGCGACAAGAGCTAATTTTTTCCATGGTGGAGGAAACTGTCAATTGATCGAACATATGTACAGAGAAATACAGGCAAAGACGCTTCTCGAACAGAGGTGATTGAGGGGATAGCGAAAGAAATTAAGACACTAAATTTTGATCATCCGTTGTCTTGACATTTCCCTTGCTTTCCCCCCCTCCCCCCCTGGTTTTCTTCTTCTTCTTCTTCTCTTTGCTCTACCGCCACTGCCTTGTGTTTTTTATATTCATGCCTGTTCATCGAGACGATCTTATAGAATCCAGTTTAATATATATTTTTTTCATTTCCCTTGATGCCCTCTCGTGGACCTAAATGAAAACGATTGTAATGATAGCGGCGGCAATGTAACTCCTGTGAAAATAAAACAGCAAAATGGAAATATGATTGGTTGAGTAATGGGTTCCTGGTGATGTGAGTGCGACATTAAAAGGTACAATATCAAACTTGCAGTGATAATAAAATATATACCAATACAGTAACAATGTTTTCCCAAAGTGCTAGCAACAGAGAACGGTACAACATCAATATAAAAACAAATCCTGTGGAAATAAGATATACATTTAATGCTGCAATATTTTCTGCTGAGGAGGTTGGAACAGATAAAAAAATAGTACAGAATCCAGGTTGTGAAAAGCATAGTTCCCCTTCGTCTCATTAATTATAAGGAGCCTTG